>NC_057800.1:402641279-402649029 GCF_018294505.1 Triticum aestivum | reverse complement strand
GGGCCAGTGCTCCTCTGAGTGTTGGTCCAACCTGTCAGCCGCCGGTGGCCACCAGGGGCAACTCTGAGTTGGCCTACCAGAAGTTTGGACAATCTGAGTGTGCCCTGAGAACGAGATATGTGCAGCTCCTATCGGGATTTGTCGGTACATTCGGGCGGCTTTGCTGGACTTGTTTTACCATTGTCGAGGATGTCTTGTAACCGGGATGCCGAGCCTGATCGGATTGTCTTGGGAGAAGGAATATCCTTCGTTGACCGTGAGAGCTTGTGATGGGCTAAGTTGGGACACCCCTGCAGGGATTGAACTTTCGAAAGCCGTGCCCGCGGTTATGGGCAGATGGGAATTTGTTAATGTCCGGTTGTAGAAAACCCGAAGTTGACCTTAATTAAAATGCACCAACCGCGTGTGTAACCGTAATGGTCTCTTCTCGGCAGAGTCCGGGGAGTGAACACGATGTTGGAATAATGCTTGACGTAGGTTGTTCTAGGATCACTTCTTGATCATAGTTGTTCGATCGTGCTTTTTCCTTCTCTTCTCGCTCCCATTTGCATATGTTTAGCCACCATATATGCTAGTCGCTTGCTGCAGCTCCACATCATACCTTTACCCTTCCTATAAGCTTAAATAGTCTTGATCGCGAGGGTGTGAGATTGCTGAGTCCACGTGACTCACAGATACTTCCAAAAGCAACATGCAGGTGCCGATGATATCGTGCAGGTGACGCAATCGAGCTCAAGGAGGAGCTCGATGAAGACCTTGTTTGTTGTGTTGTTTCGTTCCAGTTGATCAGTAGTGGAGCCCAGTTGGGACGATCGGGGATCTGTGTAGTATTTGGGGTAGTCTTCCTTTATTTCGGTTCCGTAGTCGGACCTTGATTGTATTTGGATGATGTAATGCTTTATTCATGTAATTGTGTGAAGTGGCGATTGTAAGCCAACTATGTATCTCTTTCCCTTATGTATTACATGGGATGTGTGTAGATTACCTCACTTGCGACATTGCTTTCAATGTGGTTATGCCTCTAAGTCATGCTTCGACACGTGGGAGATATAGCCGCATCGAGGGCGTTACAAGTTGGTAATCAGAGCCTTCCCTGACTTTAGGAGCCCCCTGCTTGATCGAATCGCTGGCGTTGTTGAGTCTAGAAAAATGTTTTGAGTCATTTAGGAATTATATATCGGAGAGTTAGGAATTCTTTTTACTCCTCAGTCCCTTCGTCGCTCTGGTGAGGCATCCTGACGTAGAGTTTTGACTCTTCTCTTCTCAAATTTCACTAAAAAACAAATTATGATCACGCGGGTATCTTGGAATCGTTCTGATGGTTTTGTGATGACAACATTGTTCTTGGTGCCTCCTGACATTTAGGGGTTGTGGCAGTGTCCCGGGGAGTTGAGCTCCGAGGTGTTGTCGTCACAATTTTATCGTTGCAATTCTGGAATACCTGAGTTTCGCCGACATCGAAAATCTCTTTTCTGCAGTTGTTGGTGAGATAACCTCGACGCCACCCAGTACTGGGGCGGGAGTTCGGGAGTATTGCCATAACTCGTATAACAGATGCTTTTTGAAGGTTGAGGTAAACGATTTCCGAAGGTTTCTTGGTTATGTGTTGAAGGATGGATACAGCTGGATGTAGGATTTGCTAGTTTTGGGTGAGATATTATGCTTCCCCTGTATCCCCAACACCTGATTGCATAACCGGAAAGTTTCGGGAGTTTATAAGTGGGAATTCAAGTAGCTCTTAGGATATCTTTCTGATGGATGTATAATATGAAATTGGGGTTCGACGTCTAGTGGTCCGCCTATCCATGGTTGGTTTTATAGTGGTCTCGTTGTGTCTTAAAGAGTCCTTGGCTATGCCGACTCGGGGACGCTTCGTATGTCATGTGCACTGCCTTGTACATGATGGTGCTGTATGATCGAGCCCGTGTAGGCCCCACCACGAAAACTTCGGACGAAATCTCTATCATATGTTTGTTCCGGCTTATTCTGCAAGCCAATCCTTGTTTTGTTTTGAGTTGTGGTATTCGAGTTGCTTTGAAGTCAAGTGTTGATTCCGTACCTTCCCCAAATGGTGTTCTCATACTCCGATGTGAATACTAATCCTTCATGATAATCAAGATTGTCATATCAATCCTTTTTCAACCGGTGAGTTTCTCTTCAAGTGGATCCGAACATTTCAACATCCGCAAGATCAAGTATCAGTTCTTCTCAACGGTGTTTGTTTCATCCGTCTCCAAGTTGCCTTTCTTTTCCCGCCCTCCCACCCTTTTTCTTCAAGGACTCGGATTTCTTAATTCGTTATCCATTTTATGGATGTGAAGTCTCTCCATTCTTTCCAATCAATGTTCTTACCCGGTGGTTCTCGTGAAGATGCTCTACAAGTTCATCATTGTTCGTTCTTTTCCTTCTCCGGTGGATTCAATTCAAGCTTTGGTATTGAGCATAGTATTTTCTTTTGCCCAATGCTTTTCTTATGCCGGTGCACCTCTTAATCATTCCCCGCTTGCTATTCAATTGTTCCGGAGTGCTCAAGATATCTCGAAGATTCGTGTTTCCACTCTGCTTTTGTTCAAACTCTTTCGAGGATGTTATCTAATTCAAGTCATTTAATTCAACCAGCGAAATCTATCTTTTAAATCGTTCAACGGTGTATCTTTTGAGTGGGCCCTAACCGACAGGTCTTTTCCCAGGATCTTACCTGACTCTTCTTATTTTACCGGAGCTATCCTCAAAATTCTTTTCCAAGTTTGACGTAAGAATGATTCATCACCAGTCATATGTATTTCTCCAAGATCTTCCAAATTCTTTTCATCGTTGGATCAACCTTTCCATTCTTCATTCCAGAGTGCCTCAATAATTCTCAGTGGTGGTTCTCATCATCATTCTCTGCATTTGAAGACCGAAGAACAGTTTTACCTCCATATCTTATCCGCTCTCTCAGAGATTCGTGGTTCTAGCTTAAATGCCATCCTTTCATAATTGTTTTTCGATTGTCAGAATTCTTTTCACCCATTCGGAGCAATTCAGGAGTCTCTTCAGTTTGATCATCTGGAGCCCATCATCCCAGATTTATTCATTCTCAGCTTTCAGCTCTCGTTCTCCAAATCTTACCGGTGCTTCGTTCATATATCCTCTTATCAGTTCATGATCTCTTCGTTCTCATGTATCTAAATTCTGTCAAGTATCTTCATTCGTTCACTAATTCTTTCCGGTGTTTCCTTATCTTTTCTTCGTTCATTTGTTAATTCTTCCCGGTGCTTCGACATCTTCCTTTGATCGTTTTCAATTCTTACAGTGGTTCTTCCAAATTTCTCTTCCTTTGTTTTTATATCAATTCATTCGTTGTTTCAATCCTACCGGTGGTTCGTGGAGGACATTCTCAAGTTTATGTTATATCCCTCTTAATCTTTTCTACGAGAATAAGTAATATGCCAAATCCGTTGATTGTCATCAATTTAATTGGTGAAGGATAAGCATAATGTAATTCTTATTCTTGTTTCATCGAGTGAACTCAATTCCCTATTCTGGAGGCTCATCAAATTCCTGATTTCAATTGTTTTCATCTTCTCTTTTCTCGGAGTTCCAAGCTCCCTCAAGTATATCATCATGAAGATCCATCTAAATCGTTACAAGGATTCACCTTGTGTTTTCAACTTCTCTTTCTTTTCGTTTTGATCATTCTTTTGGTTACCGGAGTTCTTCATGAAGGTTCTACATGATGGTTCATAAAAGATTTAATTCCTTCTCGAAGTGATCATCAAGATTCTTTTCAGTGTAGCTCAAGTTTTCTTCATCCTGCAATCCAGAGTGCAATTTTTTCTACCGTATCATTGGAGGTGGCATTATGTCATTCTTGATAATTTAGTTCATGTTTCATGATTCACATGTTGTTAAGAATGAGGTATTTTAAATCCATCAACCTCTTCGTTGGAGTTATCTTGTGTCATGTTTCACCTAAAGCCTTCCCTAAGGATTGTTGCTATTTATGGTGTTTATAAATGACCCAAGTTCTTCTTTTATCCTCCCGGTGAAATAAGTTTCTTGTCTCCTCGTTCATATCAATCCAATCCTTTTCCCGTAAGTGGCTGGTTGTCACCTCATAATTTCAGATGTATTCCATAAGACCATATCAAGTTTATTATTTTCGTTGTTGGTGTTCCAACAACTCCGTTCGACCCTCCTCCTAAGGATGCCTTTTTCAAGCTCTTTGTGGCATAAGTTGACTTTTTCTTCTCCATTCTTTTATTTCAATTATCTATCTTGTATTCTTTTGTTACGGAGGCATTGTGATGTTGCTCTGTTCAACCCATCTTCTTGTTTTGATAGGATCATGTTCTTTTCGTGATTATCCATTTAACCGGGGTGTTGTGCCCTCTGCTCAAGTTCTTTTGATCTTATCAAGTCTTGCATAACTTTTCAACCGGAGTGCTGCTCGAATTTGTTCTTCCTCGTTACTCTTCCCAACCGGAGTGCTTTCAACTTTGTCTTCTTCGTTGCATTATTCCTTTCAATTTGTTCAACCTCTCAAGGCTCGTGGTTTCACTCGTTTGTCAAAGAAGCAACTTAGTTTTACTTCTTCTCTTTCTCCTCCGCTTTTCCATCCGGTCCCATTCTAGATCTCGGGACAAGATCCTCTCGTAGTGGTGGAGTGTTGTAACGCCCCGAGACCGATGTGCCAGGTGTCCTCCAGTTATTCGCTGTTGTTGCCTTGTCTTTGCTTGCGTGTCATGCATTGCATATCATGTCATCATGTGCATTTCATTTGCATACATGTTCGTCCCATGCATACGAGCATTTTCCCCGTTGTCCGTTTTGCATTCCGGCGCTCCTATGTCACCCGGTGTTCCTTTCTACCTCTTTTCGTGTGCGGGTGTTAAACGTTCTCGTATTGGACCGAGACTTGTCATGCGGCCTTGGTTTACTACCGGTAGACCGCCTGTCAAGTTTCGTACCATTTGGACTTCGTTTGATACTCCAACGGTTAACCGAGGGACCGAAAAGGCCCCGTGTGTGTTGCAGCCCAACACCCCTCCAAAGTGGCCCAAAACCCACCTAAACCCTCTCCATCATCTAGATCGTTCGATCACGATCGCGTGGCCAAAAATCGCACCTCATTTGGACTCTCCTAGCTCCCTCTACCTATAAATAGGTGCCTCCCCCTCCATTTTCGCGGATGAAACCCTAATCCTCTTCCCCTCTCGCCCACCGGACATGTCCTTCCCGGACGGACGAAATCGCGCCGCCCGCCGCAGCCAATCCGCGCCTACCACGTCATCGATTGCCGCTGTCTCCACCGCGCGGCCCGCGGAACCCAGATCGGGCCCGCGCGGGCCCATCTCGCCGCCGCCGCCTACCCGCGGCCTCCAGCGCGTGCCCCGCCGCCTCAGGAGCCGCGCTGCCACAGAGCGCCACCACGCCGGCTCGCCCCACCACCGCGCCGGCCCGCCGACCTCCACCACCGCCCCGCGCCTCCACGCCTCCCTGCCGAGCGTCGCCGCCGCCATCGCCAGCGCCGAGCCCCTCCGGCGAGCTCCTCATCTCCGGCCGCCTCATCCTCCGGCGACCTCGACTCTGGCCGGCGGACCTTGGGGCGCGTGCGTCTACAGTGATCCCGCCGGATCCGATCTGGATCTGGATTCATCCCCTGGTTGACTTTTTCTCTCTGAACCCTAATCTTTTGCATTTTTCATCGGTTCATAACTTCCTAGCCGTTGCTCCGATTCGTGCGTGTAGCATATCAAAATGTTCACCTCGACGAGTACGTCATTTCATCTCATTGCATCATTTTCATTTGAGCCTATATTGATACCCGAAATGCTGTTGGAAGAGGGCTATGTGATGAATATTTCAGATCTGTTTCAGCAAATGGCCTTTTGTCATTTTTTCCATGATTAATGTATGCATGCTATGATCCTGAGCTCTACATGTGTTTTGTTATATGTCATGCCATCTTTACAGGGGTGTATGCCATGTATTTTTGTGATCTTTGTGGTGACTAGAACAAGCATGCAAAGTAGCTTACTCGGTGATGCTGATTTCAGGGACTTAGAATTTCACCAAGTCTTTGTCCTGTTATTGTTTTTATGCCATATGTTCATGTTGTTTCCTAGTGATCCGTGCCTCTTTTGAGGATGATCAGTAAGGATGTTTTGTAGATATTGTGGTGCTCTATCCATCCGTGTCTTTGTTTGCAATTATGGAGCACCCTAGCTTGAGTCAATCGAGCCCTACTTTTGCTATAAAATGTTCCTGGCAGATTGTTAACATGTTTAACGATTTTGTCGAGCTTGTTGTTGTTGATACATGCATGCCATGTTGTTGTTCTTGCCATGTCTAGCTTCTATGCCATTTCTAATTGCTGGGTGTATGTTTATTTTGTCATGCAATGCCTCGTAGTGAGTTCATCGAGCTCGTAAACATGCCTACTCGTTAGCTGTTTTGCCATGCTCCAGTTTTTCACTAAGTCTGAACCTATTTATGTTTTTGCTATGTTCACATGCTTGCAATTGTATTTTCTGATCCCTTTTGGCTCATGGTCACTAAGGGACTTTTGTTATATGCTTTGAGTAGCTTTATGCCATGCCTTGCTTTGCCATGATATGTTCCTGTAGCATGTAGTTATCATGCTCTAAACATTGCTTCCTGATGATAAATTCCTGACATGCTGTTAATTTCACCAAGTCTGAAACCTGTTATCATTTGCACTTTTGCCATGCTTGTTTGAACCTATTAATGAGTGAATTAGTCATATCTCAGTGTTCATATTTTGTCAACAATTATGAGTGGATCCCTGCCATGTACTTTGTTGCTATTTTTGGGTGCAGTAGCATGTTGTTCTTGATGCATTTAGATGGCCACTTGCTGTTTATCGCAGACCGGTGCCATATTTGTTTTGCTTGCCATTTCCAAACCGTGCATCTGATTCCGGTGATATTTATATCGATTTCAACCGAAATCACCTCACCTTTACAGTGGCACCCTTGGATTTCCAAGTTGAGGCCAGGTTCAATCATTCCATTCCAAATCATGCATATGCATCGCATACCGCATCCCGCATATCATGCCATGTTCATGTGTTGGTTGTTTACTATGTTGTGTGCTTCTTTCCGGTGTTGCTTCTTCGGGTTGGTTCCGATAACGTCGCGTTTGTGAGGACCCGTTCGACTACGTCCGTTTGTCTTCTTCATGGACTTGTTCTTCTTCCTTGCGGGATTTTAGGCAAGATGACCATACCCTCAAAATCACTTCTATCTTTGCTTACAAGTTGCTCGCTCTTTTGCTATGCCTATGCTGTGATACCTACCACTTGCTTATCATGCCTCCCATATTGTTAAGCCAAGCCTCTAACCCACCTTGTCCTAGCAAACCATTGTTTGGCTATATTACCGCTTTGCTCAGCCCCTCTTATAGTGTTGTTAGTTGCAGGTGGAGATTGAAGTTTGTTCCTTGTTGGAACATGGATTTTATTGTTGGGATATCAGAATATCTCTTATTTAATTAATGCATCTATATACTTGGTAAAGGGTGGAAGGCTCGGCCTTATGCCTAGTGTTTTGTTCCACTCTTGCCGCCCTAGTTTCCGTCATATCGGTGTTATGTTCCCGGATTTTGCGTTCCTTACACGGTTGGGTTATAATGGGAACCCCTTGACAGTTCGCTTTGAATAAAACCCCTCCAGCAAGGCCCAACCTTGGTTTTACCATTCGCCACCTAGCCTTTTCTTTTCCCTTGGAAGTCGCGCTCCTGAGGG
>NC_057800.1:402628970-402640962 GCF_018294505.1 Triticum aestivum | reverse complement strand
AGTTTGAACAATCTGAGTGTGCCCTGAGAACAAGATATGTGCAGCTCCTATCGGGATTTGTCGGCACATTCGGGCGGCTTTGCTGGACTTGTTTTACCATTGTCGAGGATGTCTTGTAACCGGGATGCCGAGCCTGATCGGATTGTCTTGGGAGAAGGAATATCCTCCGTTGACAGTGAGAGCTTGTGATGGGCTAAGTTGGGACACCCCTGCAGGGATTGAACTTTCGAAAGCCATGCCCGCGGTTATGGGCAGATGGGAATTTGTTAATGTCCGGTTGTAGAAAACCTGAAGTTGACCTTAATTAAAAATGCACCAACCGCGTGTGTAACCGTGATGGTCTCTTCTCGGTGGAGTCCAGGAAGTGAACACGGTGTTGGAGTAATGCTTGACGTAGGTTGTTCTAAGATCACTTCTTGATCATAGTTGTTCGACCGTGCTTTTGCCTTCTCTTCTCTCTCTCATTTGCGTATGTTTAGCCACCATATATGCTAGTCGCTTGATGCAGCTCCACATCATACCTTTACCCTTCCTATAAGCTTAAATAGTCTTGATCGCGAGGGTGTCAGATTGCTGAGTCCCCGTGACTCAAAGATAATTCCAAAACCAGCTTGCAAGTGCTGATGATATCGTGCAGGTGACGCAATCGAGCTCAAGGAGGAGCTCAATGAAGACCTTGTTCGTTGTGTTGTTTTGTTCCAGTTGATCAGTAGTGGAGCCCAGTTCGGACGATCAGGGATCTGTGTAGTATTTGGGGTAGTCTTCTTTTATTTTGTTTCCATAGTCGGACCTTGATTGTATCTGGATGATGTAATGCTTTATTCATGTAATTGTGTGAAGTGGCGATTGTAAGCCAACTATGTATCTCTTTCCCTTATGTATTACATGGGTTGTGTGAAGATTACCTCACTTGAGACATTGCTTTCAATGCGGTTATGCCTCCAAGTCGTGCTTCGACACGTGGGAGATATAGACGCATCGAGGGCGTTACACAGAGGTCTGTGGTAAACTACTCACACATCATCGGAGAGGCTATGGTGTTGATGTAGAAGACCTCCATGGTCGATTCCCCCTCTGGCGGAGCGCCGAAAAAGGCCCCAAGATGGGATCTCACGGGTACAGAAGGTTGCGGTGGTGGAAATAGGGTTTCATGATGCTCCTGGATGTTTTCAGGGTATATGGGTATATATAGGAGGAAGAAGTACCTCGGTGGATCTGCAAGGGGCCCACGGGGGTGGGGGCGCACCCTCCTGCCTCGTGGCCTTCTCGCTTCTTTCTTGACATCCACTCCAAGTCTCATGGATCACGTTTGTTCCAAAAATAACTCTCCCGAAGGTTTCATTTCATTTGGATTCCATTTGATATTCCTTTTCTGCGAAACACTGAAATAGGCAAAAAAACAGCAATTTGCACTGGGCCTTTGGTTAGTAGGTTAGTCCCAAAATAATATAAAAAGGTAAATTAAAGCCCATTAAACATCCAAAGCAGATAATATAATTGCATGGAACAATCAAAAATTGTAGATACGTTGGAGACGTATCATAGACCATAAGCGGAAGCGTTTCTCAACGTGGTTCATGTAGTCAAACTTCTTCGCGCTTCAACCGATCAAGTACCGAACGCACGACACCTCCGCGTTCTGCACACGTTCAGCTCGGTGACGTCCCTCACCTTCTTGATCCAGCAAGACGTCAAGGTAGTAGATGAGTTCCGTGAGCACGACGGCGTGGTGATGGTGATGGTGAAGTGATCCTCGCAGGGCTTCGCCTAAGCACTACGAAGATATGGCCGTGGGAGTAAACGGTGGAGGGGGCACCGCACACGGCTAACAATTGTCTAGGGTGTGCTAGGTGGGAGGGAGACGGAAGAGGCCCGGAGGCGCCCCAAGTAGGATCGAATCCTACTTGGGTTCCTCGGCCGGCCACCCCCCTTTCCATATTTACCGGAGGAGGAAGGAAAGAGGAGGGGAGAAATGGAAGGGGGAGGCCGAATCCCCCCTTTCCTTTCTATTCCCCCTTTCCTTCTCCCTTTGTTTCAGCCCATATGGGGAGCGCATCAGCCCCCTAGTGGCTGGTGTGTTTCCCCTCTTGGCCCATAAGGCCCATATCTTTCGCCAAGGGTGCCCGGAACCCCTTCCAGTGACCCGATATGTACCCGGAACCCTCGGAACACTTCCAGTGTCCGAATACTATCGTCCTATATATCAATCTTTACCTATCGACCATTTCGAGACTCCTCGTTATGTCCGTGATCTCCTCCGGGACTCCAAACAAAATTCGGTCACCAAATCACATAACTCATATAATACAATATTGTCATCGAACGTTAAGCGTGTGGACCCTACGGGCTCAAGAACTATGTAGACATGACCGAGACACCTCTCCGATCAATAACCAATAGCAAAACCTAGATCCCCATATTGTCTCCTACATATTCAATGAAGATCTTTATCGGTCGAACCGTTATGACAACATACGTTATTCCCTTTGTTTGTCGGTATGTTACACTACTGCAGGTTGCTGCTAACGTGACACTACGATCAGAGACCCTTCGACGAAATTGTGTGCGATGCCATAATCGAAAATGGTGGTGTAAAAACCGTCAAAAAGGTGCAAAACATTTGCGATGGAGGATGCATCAAACACGGTTCAGATTTTAGTTACGTGTGCGATGCAGGGCATACGGTTCAGCTCAATTAACTGTTTGCGATGAGGAGGAACAAAAGAAATGGGCAACTAGATGAAGGTGTGTGCGATGTATAGCATACGTTTCACTCGGATGAACTGTTTGTGATTAGGCAACACAAAAGAAACGGTCAGCCAGATCAAAGGTGTGTGTGATATACGACATGCGGTTCACTCGGATGAACTGTTTGCGTTGAGACATGAGAGCAGAAACGGTTCAAATGAACAAAATGTGTGTGATACGAGGCAAACAGGTGTGTAATCAGAAACATGTGTGAAGACCGATAACAGCACAGACGATTACTGCTAACAAGCCGTGTGTGTTGTGAGCAAACGATTGCTGGTATACAATTGTGAGTGATTGATGAAAACATCACTCACGGGTTACATTGTTTAGTCCATGTGCGATGTGATTTTCTTTGTCTGCACAACATCTACACTCTGTCTACAGAGCATCAACATATATACTTAAAAAGACAGCATTGCATAACCAAATTAAGCATACAATTCCACAAGTGACTACACACATAACATTTCCACACACCAAAGCAAGCAATTACATGCATACTAAAGTAGGAGAAACAAGGATCTAATCATCTACTTATTGTTGCGACGATGCTTGCCATTGCTCTGCTTCCGGCTGGATCCCTGGCCGTTTTGGGGAAGGAGGAACTTCCTCATGTCAATGATCCGCTTGTACATGTCGTAGCTCATGTACGCCTCCTTGGCCGCATACACGACATGAGCTTTGTCGAGTTTCTCCATCCAGGCCGAGTGCCAGGCACGCTTGTCCTTGTTGCATGAATCCTTCATGTCTTTGTAGTAGGAGTCGTTGATGGCCTCGGCGAGGTGGACCAGTGAGTCCTTCTCATGCTCCTTGCTGCCCCAGATCTTGTATTGGCCCTGGATGTCAACAAGATTCTAGCAGGCGATGCCCGAATTCTCGAGCGCCTTTACATCGTTGGTGATGTCCACCATAGCAAACATGTAGTGGGGGCTGTTGACAAACCTGGCGAAATGCTCGCAAGGCCTTGTGGCCAGGCAGTAGTGGTAGATGAGGACATGGTGGCACACCCACATCTGGGCGACGGCAATGTTGGTACGAGACCCGACACGAGCGCGGGAGTACTCGAGGTCGAACCCGGCCACCTTGTACTTCTCCGCGGCAAGCAACATCTCCATGATGTGGATGGAGTGCTCCACCCAGACTGGGTCGTTGGTGTACACCACCGGTAGGTCCATGAACCTTCTGTGGGTGTCAACCACGGCACACATGGTGAACTGCTGCTCGTCATTGGCAGCTGCTCGGAGCGCCATTGCAGCTGCGCGGGATACCCTCTAAGAATTTCTCGTGGTGGGTGTGCTTCTTGCAATGGTGGGGCGTGATCGAAAGGTTGAAGAGACACAAGGGTTAAATGGCTGCTGTAATAAATGGGGGTCGGCCGGCCTGTAATCGTCATGTCTTGTCACGGTGTTCATAGCGGAGGATTCAAGTGCACGCTAGACAACACCGCCCTGCATGCGTGGGCTCTAAGAGGCGCCAAATGAATCATCGGTGAGCCTGTTCCCGTGCTACCGCACTGTTTACCGTTCAAGCTTCCTGCCCGGCTTGTTTGGCCACGTGACGGCTAGAAGAGGGACAAATCGTGGGCTTTTATTGGCAAAAATATTTGTAAAAACGAAGTGTGTGGAATGACTTTGATCATAAGTTTACCCGTGGGTGATGAGGTCAAAGTTACACAGAAGGGTGATGATGGACACTCGAGTGTGATAAGTAATTCTGCGCTCTATAGTGCACATGATGGAAGAAACCCACTGTGTGCAATAATGTCGAATATCGTAGTCGAGTTAGCTATATAGATCGTGTGCTATGAGATCGACAAGGTAAACTAATTCGAGAATGGTTAATAAAATCTAAGACCATCACATATTAAGGTCAAAATAGTGTTAGCAATATACAAGTCTCATACGATGCCATTTCAACGATTGTGCCACAAAAGCTCGAAATGTTACAAGATTCAAATTCCAGAGCTATATGGCTCAAATTCGAAGATTACAATGTTCAAACTGATATTAGAAATGAAATTGAGCTCATGAGATGCAAACGCTCGCGCTGATCTGCTGAACATGGATATCGGAGAGGTTCAAACTAATATCACCGCTTCTAAGTCTGGTTTCGAAACCTCACGATTTTTGCAAAGGGGTCTGCCACTAAGAAGTCATGTATGGGGTTGACATGATGACTTCCGATTACTCTGTCATCTGAAGTTCCAAAATGAAATTCAGCATTTTTGGAGCCTACTCCATTCCGCCGCAGGCGCAAGCGCTGATCAACAAACCAATCATTTTTGCAAAATAGATGTAGGGCAAACCTCATTTCCTTCAGCACCCTTGCTATGAGAACAAAGAACCTAACGAATATAATCTCCGGTAAGGTCCCTCGGTAGGAGTTCAAAGTAATTTCTAAGAGATGCAGATCTAGGCATTCGACATGATTTTTATATTGTATCACATTATCCACCACTAGGCCTAATCTTATGTGCAAAAGAAGAAAACATGTTAGTGCCTACATGCAGTTTTGAACATTACTACAGGCCTATTTGGTTTGTGGGATTTGTAAAATGCACTAACATGCCATCTTCGATCTGACATGATTAACATGGGCATTTGATTACATTCTAGAAAAATGTAGCCTTCTTCACAAGAGGTTGGAGTGGATGAAAAGTTCCCTAAGAAAACATGAACTCCCTTATGGTTAACATTTAACAAGGAAGGAACATCACCTTGATATATAGCTTCTCTAGGCACGGAAAGCATCTCAGGAAACTCACAGATTGCTCCAGGTTGGGGCCGATAGATTCTAGTGCCAAGACCTTCACTTTGCGTAGTTTCAGGGTCAAGCTTATCGGAATCATTTTATGAATGACAGATGAACAAACATCTTCAAGAATAGAAATAATGTTAATTTGTAGAAGGAGAGGTAGAAGGCGGCTGTTGTACCTGAATAGGTGTGGATCCAATAACAAGTTAGGAGTATTCGGGAGATGAGTAGCCCACCACTATCAATTTCGGCGCAGAAATGACATTGATTCTTGTTGGACCTTCTTGATCAACTACAAGTAATCTCTCAAGTGTAGGTGTGTCCTCAATGACCATAAAGTGGTACACATCTTATGATGTCTTCCTGCCGCACGAGCAACACACATAAATAGTCCGAAGAGTCATGGAGGTGATGTGGAAGGTACTCAACCCATTGATCTCCTGAAGACGAAGATACTCGAGTGCAGTACAGCCACGGAGCAGACGCTCCATGTCACCGTTTGAGAGGCAGACGTCGACGAGCTCGAGGTGCTTCAGTCGTGGTAGAATAAGAGCGGGCGCGTCATTAAGGGGGATGGCAGTTCCTGAACTTGGCGATGCACAGCGTGGGTGCGAGGCGGAGTGCGGACGTTGGCAGCGACCGCATATGCCCATCATCAAAAGTGAGCTCCTCGAGCTGATCTAGGGCGGGGGATCGGAACCAGTCGTCGAGCTTGGCTCGATCCTTGCCGTTGGAACGAAACTTGCCCATTCTAAGGCCTTTGGTTAGGCCAAGGTGACTGCCGAGGATCTTGGAGAACACATCCAAGCTTTTGTGATAGCCATGACAGAGCTCGCGGGTGTCTATGAGGTCGAGAGGGCTGGAGTTCCATAGGGGGCGTCACCGCCAGGAAAGGACGGTTATCCGCGCCCCATATTTGATTGGGAGGAGGGAGATGATGACTCTCAACATATTATTGGGGAGGCTACTGATGAAGTCTAGGCCTGCTGGAGTCGCTTGCGGTTCTAGCTCGCCCCGCCTCCGCTTGTTGGCAGCCCGGTTCTCCACCTCCGGAGTCTCCTTGTCAGCGGTGCTTACTGATAGAAATGGGAGTACAGGGAATATTTAGTTAAAACAGGGCAATAGAAAAGTGTATTGGTAACTAGAAGTTATTAGGTAGGAATATAGTAAGAAAAGGGAATAAAAATTGCATGCTTAAATACTACACAATTCATTTGACATTGTTGGGTAAGTCAACATGCAGATAGTTGAAAAGAAAACTTACTTCGAACAAAGTCTGGACGGATGATTTTGTTGGGGATGTTAGCATATATCTCATGACCAGGCCCTTTCATGTGCAGTGCAATTTTAGTGTCAGCTTTCAGTACATAAAACTTTGCAATTTCTTTCCAAAAGCCAGTGCCAAAATAGGAGTCACCATGTTCATCAAGTCTTACCGTTGGAACCATTGTAAATCCATGGTTTGTGTGCAGTACAACATCCGTGGAGCCTTCATCTATGTAAAGGGAAAAATTGTGCACTGCATAATCGGTTGCATAGCAAGGGATGTTCTGCAGAAAATGGTAGGATTGTTAAAGAAGGTAACATGCAAATATTGGCCCAAATTGAAAGAATTGTACAGCAGTTGAAATCGAAGGACAAAAATCTATAATTAAACAGATAGGGTAAACATGATGTCATGGCAATATGAGAGTAATTGAAAGAACAATACATCATTAATTTGCCTAATATAGAAAGAAAAGGGGGAAATCCCCTTTGACGTATATGGTGCATGTGGCACCTTTTATCCAAATGGAGCAATATTTAGAATATGTTCAGGAAAGTAGGCCATGCCAACCGATTTAGGGAGAGATTGAACATACCGCGCACGTCCTCAAGTTATCTGGTACGGTGAGATGGAATCTCTGGCAGAGGTCGCAAAGTCCTGAAGTGTCAGCACACTGTACATTATATGAATGAAAGAAAACCCTCAAATCAGCTCGAATAAAAATGAATTCACGGTGATTTCCGCTGGGTGATTAAAGGAGGCGGATGAACTGGGATAAGACATGAGATAATATCTCGTTAAATTAGTTACCTTGTCATCCATGAGAAAGAACCCTCAATACGGGAGATTCCCCAACCGAGCAGAGCTGGGTCGACCGCGAGCAGCGTCGAGAAAGTCAATGGCGATAGGCGACAGCAAGCGGAAGTGGCGAAGTGTGGTGGGCTTTGCCGGCAGCCTGGCGGCAGCGGCAGGTGTCGAGCTGAGTGTTTACCGCCATGATAGGCGGTGCCATGTCATAGACGTGGAGGAGCTTGTGTAGGTGTGAATGGGGAACGTACCGGAGGGGCCGAGGAGGTGGCGGGTGGGCTGAGGGTTTTTGTGACGTGGGGATGGTGAGGGTTTTGTTTTTTTCTTTTTTGAATTGGGTGGTGAGTATTTTCTGTCCCACAAAGAATTTTGGGTGCGGCGGTTTGCTAGAGCGAACCGTGTGTGATTGCAGGCAAAATGAAAGTCATTACACATGGTTCCAATTTTGGGAACCGTGTGTGATTGATGTACTACCTCTATCCTGGTTTATTGGTTCCCCGTTGTAATTTTTACCAAAATTTGGCGAAATATTTAACATACTCAGACATAGATAATAAGCGTACACGTACATAAGCATAGTTCAACCATAAGTAGTACATAGTTCAACAGCATTAAGCATACTCAAGCATACATATATAGTTCGATCCATCCCACATCTCATCTCACAAGCCAGCACGATCTTGAAGCTTCTCTAGGTACTCGGCGTACACGTCGTGTGCCACCCTGTGAGAATACTTCTGCTTGAAGGAGCCAACGGCCCATCCTCTTGCATGCACCAGAACACTTAGATACGCGTCATGAAGCTTCTGGTTGCAAAATGGGCATCCATAGCCGTCGTTCTAGGTCCTAATATGCCTGTTATGCATTCCCGCAAAAAGCTCCCTCGGGATTTGCCTGTTGTACCTCCTCTGGACATCTTCATCCTCGCTGTCCACATCATCAGACAGCACCTATAAAAATAGTAAAACAAATTTGGCATCAAATCAATGATTACATGCCGTGAAGTAGGATTAGGAATTTATGGCTATTTATTTATACATATCCAGAGATTATGGTTCGATTTTGAAGCACAGTCATCTATGTACAGACCAATCTTGAAGAAAATAATGGCACAAACATATGTAGGTCATTGAAAATCAATTGTCAAGCCCTGGCTCAGAATTATTAGCACGGACACTAACCTTAGTCGGATTACTAGCAGAGATCATTTGCACAGATGAAACAACTAATAACTTATCACCTGTACCATTCAAACAATCAATACACTACACGGATCTAACGAAACTTACTCAGATTTCATGGATTGGGAGAACATAACCATAGGATTTCTATTCCAAAAAGGGGGAGGCAGGAGTAACCAGAGAAACCCTATGATCTATTTGACACATAAATGGGTATAGATGACTAACCAGCTGTCCGTCGTCGTCGGAGTCGTCACCGGAGTGGTCGTCGGAGTCGGTGTGAAACTCCACCTCCGGCTGTGGAAGCTCGACGCCGTCGACAATGTCAGGGTGCAGTGATAACTCGCCGGCGATGACGACAACCTCTGTCTCCATCTCCATGTCGTGCTCCGATGCTTTTGCAGCCCCGGTGTCGCCACTCCCTCTGATGGGGCGCTTCGGCGGCATCCTCATACACTGACGGCTTTGAGGACTGAGAGCAACGTCGAGGATGCAAGCGGAGAGAGAGGGTTGTGTGTGCGTAGCAAGGATGGGGGTGTGGCCGCTCGGGCACACCATTAATATGGAGTAGTGGGAGTTGTCGGAGAGAGGCGGGCGGCGGTCAAACCTATGGCTCGCCTTACGGTGAGCCTGCGCACCGGACTGCTGGCATGCCTACCAAAGTTTCACACAGCTACTCGCACGCCTCCTGATGACACTGTGCATCGAGCATGCCTCCATCAATTCACACACCTGCATGCACGCCTCTCTGTCTGCCTGCACGGTGGACGCGTCCTGTTAACTCACGCCTGCTCACACGACACACGGGTCGCGCGGCAACGCGTATATTGTTTTTCTATTTGGATGATTAATGATGCCGCTTTATTGCTTAAATGAAGCATGGCACGTATCCATTGTTGGTATAACGCTCATGGTCTGAAT
Source organism: Triticum aestivum (assembly GCF_018294505.1). Taxonomy (NCBI): domain Eukaryota; kingdom Viridiplantae; phylum Streptophyta; class Magnoliopsida; order Poales; family Poaceae; genus Triticum; species Triticum aestivum. The sequence continues at coordinate 402,631,281 of NC_057800.1, read as the reverse complement.
AAATAATCCGTTTGGGATATTGGTTCCCAATTATTAATAATCTCCGTTTGTAATTAGATAAAGATTACATCAAAACTGGTTTCAATTTTGACAAAAACAAGTACAATGCCACTTTGTATTGGTGTCCATATGACAACACGATAAGTTTCATGAACTTCAAATAAGTTTTGGAGGTACTAGAATTTAAAAATCAAGATTCTCAATGTTTGAAATTTGTTGCATGGGGAGTAAACATGCACCCAGTGAGACACATGTGTTTTTGCAATCCATTTAGGTGCACTTTCACGTGTGCATGTAGCTCAAATTTGATTTTTGCACATTATACCCGTAGAAAACCAATCAATCAATGTACTAAAACGTCTTAATGATCTCTGTGATTTTTTTTAAATTAAAATGTCCCTCCTCTGGTAACATGTATGTTCACCGCGGGATAATTAATTTAACATGCATCGTAGTTGCGGTAGATTCGCGGTGTGTGTGTTGGTGTGTGCGTCTGGGGGTGGCGGGTGGCTCGCAGTACACTACGAGTTGTGAGCCACCGTGTGGGTTGGCCGTTTTGTTAGGCAGGCCGGTGCCACATCAGAGTCGTGAAATCGTTATTTAAAACATTACACAACCCTGTCATACATAAATGTTTTGGCCACATGCAGTCAATGGTTGTCCTACACGACACTCGATACTCGCGTGTGACGCTTTCTGTGGGCCTGCGAGGTAGTCGTCCATCACTTTGACGAATAGCCGGCAGTGAGGTTAATTTGACCAATAAAGTAGAATCTTTTTTGTTTGTGTTATGGTGGTATATAGTACATGTCGAAGAGGTGGGAGGGGACTAGCATATATACTATACGTACGCGTCCGTGAACAAGTACACCTCACTTAGTGCCGGGACTTTTGGTTTTCGAGGCACGTGCCACATCAAAATTGTGAAATTGGTTATTCAAACATCACACAACACCTTTTTGGGCCACAAGCATATCCTAGCTAGGACACTCACGTGTGACGCTTCCATCTGTGGGCCCACGAGGCCATCGTCGATGCATGCATGCATCACTTTGACCTACATCGGGAGATGTTAATTAATTTCACCATCGATGAGGATTCTTTTGGGTTGTACATATATTATGGCAGGAGCATATAGTATGCGGTGAAGAGGGGGGAAGGGGACCATCATATGTAGTATGCTTGATATGAACCTCGCTCTGTGTGGGTGCATGGTTTACGGTTTTTGAGGCATGTGGCACATCAAAGTTGTGCATTTTCGGTATTCAACATATATATGTTTGGCCCACATGCAAAGTAGTGGTGGTTGTCCTCTCGCACCCACTTAAGCGGTTATCCGCGATATTGATGCTTTCCATTTGTGGGCCCGCTTGGTCCATCGCTACTTTTTGCCTGACAACAAGAGAGGTTAATTTGACTTAGGAGGGGATTATTACTTTTGCTCTGGGATGACATGCATGATACAGCTTGAGCACACACACATGCATGTGTACGCATGAATCCCTCCCATCGAGTTGAAGTGGCTACTACAACGACACATCATGAACCGATCTCGCTCTGTGTGGGGAGCTAGTGTACGATTTTTGACACACGCGCCACATCAATGTTGTGTATTCAAGCATGCATGCACGCATCACCTCCATACATATGCATGTGGTGGTTGCCTACGAACGGTACACTCCCTCGCGTGGTTATCGCCGACAAGCCTATATATTCGTGGGCCCGCGTGGACATCCATGATCACCTGACCAACAACAAGATAGGTTACCATGGTGGATTCTTCATTTGGTTCGTGTTATCGTAGTATAGGCCATGGTGAGATTCAGACCTAATTAAGTTTGAGCGCATATACTATGCACGCATGCATGCATGAATCCCCGTCGTTGGCTTGAAGTGTGGTGTAACATACATATGCATCGTCAACCTAACTCTCACTCAGTCTGGGGATTTCTAGTTCAAAATCACGGTTCCACATCAAAGTTGTTCCATTGTTACTCAAAAACACACCTCTCCATACATATGTTTGGGCCACACGCATGCAGTGGTTGTCTTCGGGGACTAGCTACTTGCGTGATTATTGGCAAGCTAGCCCATCTCCGGGGTCGCATGGACGGCCATCACTTTGACCAACAACAATAGAGAGGTTGTATGACCAAGGTGGATTATTCTTGGTCCATTTTACGATCCATCTTGGTAAGTTATATGCCTGTCTGGCCCGCCGACTAAAAGTATGTGTGGGGGGGGGGTTGCTACTTCGCACTTTGCTAGGTGAACCTCGGTTGGGCACATGCATTCATAGCTTAGGATTCCC
>NC_057800.1:402628138-402628461 GCF_018294505.1 Triticum aestivum | reverse complement strand
GCACTTTGCTAGGTGAACCTCGGTTGGGGGGGGGCATGCATTCATAGCTTAGGATTCCCTTCGTGCTGACACGAGGGAGGGGGGCCTGCTAGCTACTTCTCACTTTGCTAGGTGAACCTCGGTTGGGGGGGAGGGGGGCATGCATTCATAGCTTAGGATTCCCTTCATGCCGACACGAGGGGGTGTTGCGGGCAAGCAATACCATGCGCTTTGCGAGATAGGTGCCACATCGAAGTTGCATTTGGTATTTGAAAATCAAACCACCCTTTTCGTACATAAATTTGGTCCACATGCCAGTGTGTTCGTGTTCTGACCCTCTCCCG
>NC_057800.1:402568225-402627983 GCF_018294505.1 Triticum aestivum | reverse complement strand
CGACACGAGGGAGGAGGGGGGCTGCTAGCTACTTCGCACTTTGCTAGGTGAAACTCAGTTGGGGAGCATGCATTCATAGCTTAGGATTCCCTTCGTGCCGACATGAGGGGGGTGGGGGCAAGCAACACAGTGCACTTTGTGAGAGAGGTGCCACATCGAAGTTGCATTTGGTATTTGAAAATCAAACCACCCTTTTGATACATAAATTTGGTCCACATGCAAGTGTGTTCGTGTTCTGACTCTCTCTCGCGTCATTTTTTGCCAAATTTATGAACATTAGATAAGTCGGATGATGCAACAGACACGGTTCACTCAAACTAACCATGTGCCATGCCGGTGCACCTGTCACGCACACATCCGCACAGTACATTGTTCTCCACGAGGATCCCCCTCTCAAAAATATATGCCCGCCTCGAGGGTTTTTTTGTTTCATAACACACGGTTGTTATCTCCGGACCGTGTGTGATGTTTCTTGTTCCCAATCCCGCCTGCATCCCTAGAAAATATATGCCCGCCATGAGGGTTTTCTGTTTCATAACACACGGTTGTTATCTCCGGACCAAGTGCGATGCACTATCATCAAAATTTTCAATAGCCCGGCATTTCAATCCCGCGTTGACTCCCACGTAGTAAAATTTTCAGTACCCGCGTCATTTCCACAAACACCCCCCGCACTCCACACACACACACCAAAACCTCCTCGAGCGTGCACACACACACACACCCTCCCTTGCTCGAAACCCTAGCAAGGTCCCCGCTGCCGCTGCCGCGGCCGCCGCAAGGCCTCCATTGTCAACATCGGCTGGTTTGCCCCTGTAGCTTACCCACCGATCTCCATACCCAGGACGCCCTGAGTTTCTTAGATGATGCATGCCAAACGCCCCCTTTCCCATAGATCCCCATCCTCATCCCCCACTCTAGAGCCTCGCAGCCTAAGCCCGGCTACGCTTCCTGTGGAGCTCGAGGAGCGACTGGCCCAAAAGAGGTGTATAGTGGTGTCTTCACCCGACGTCACCGAGGAAGCTGACCACCATTACTGGCGGCAGGCACTCAACCAGCCGGCTAGAGTATGCGGCCATGTCTCATCTGCCGTCTACGACATCGAGGTCATCGACAATGACGGCCTTAGGCGGGCTATGTCACAGGTTAAGTGGCCCACCCCCAACCCCTCGGGTTCAACCACCGTCAATCTCATCCATGGCCCCGCCACTAATCTCCTCTCACTCGCTGACAACAATTTGCCATTCTACATCGCCATTGAGCCCCCTTTGTCATTTCTGAAGGACACGTTCTGCGACGCTGGCTTGGGATCCACAGCTTCCAAGTCAGACCTCATCGACGGCGACCACGAGGAGGGCACCCTCTCCGTCTCTTCCAAGGAGAAAGAGCCCATCTGCTCTTCCAAGGGGAAAGTGCTCATCTGCGACATCAGGGAGGGCACCCTACAGCCATGCTCTTCCAAGGGGAAGGAGCCTATCAGCGACAACATGGAGCGCATCCAGGGTCCATGCTCTTCCCACGGGAACGAGCCCATCTGTGACAAGTGAGGAAACCCATGATTTGTTTTGTCGTTCCTCTTCATAGGGGGAAACCCATGATTTGTTTTGTCGAGTCCCTTTTGTAGTGTAGTGAGAATATGTCCAGTTTTAATTGCTATATCTGGTTGTTTGCAGTATGCCTTATTTATTTCAGTTGTTCACAATGTAATGCTCTATATGTGCAATTATTTACTATGCAGTAAATTTCATTAATCCAGTTTTAAACATACCGATAGGAATGCATATATTTGCTTGTTGTTAAGCCTGTTATAGCTAGCATATGCCTCTTTTAAAGTTCTTTGATTGTTCGGTTGTTTGTAGTTAGCATATGTCCAGTTTCAAATGCTATCTTTGGTTGTTCGTAGTATGCCTTATTTATTCCAGTTATTCACAACGTGGTGTTCTATATGTGCAAGTATGAACTGTTGTGCTTAACATGCTTCTCGATGTACCTACACAGGACAATTTTGGGAACGACTGTTGTTTTCCATCGAGGTTAGTTTGATCCCATGGCTTATATCTGCTCACTGTTCAGGATATTGGTAGCTCGTACCATATAGGTCGGCGGCTGATAAGGGACTAATCGGTGAATCGGGCTTTTAACTGAATATATCTGCAACCCATTTATCGTTAGGTTAACTAGGGCCATATGTAATATATCTGAGGCTACATAGCAACATGCACTGTACTTAATGTCTAAATATGCAATCCTAGGCTACATAGCAACAAGGAAGAGTGTTACATTAATGTTCTAATGATGTCTAGATATACGTAGAAGAGCAGTAGCAACAACAACAACAACAATAACAACAACAACAACAACAACAACAACAACAACAACAACAACAACACAGCCATGTTTGGATACTCAACTTAGCTAGAGGTTAGAGCTAGTTTCTAGCTCATTACTAACCCTGAACTAACTCCATCCAAAGAGTTGTTTGGATGGCAGAGTTAGATTGACAATAAATGCACTAGGAGAACTAGTTCCAATTAGCATCTCTTGGGTTGGATAGTTTTTGGGGTGGGTTATAGATGCAACTAGCTCAAACTAGCCCTCGTGTTTAGATATACTTTAGGGCTATTTCAGCCCGAACTAGATCAAACTAATTGTAACCCCTGGATACAGCAGCAGTTAATCAGCCAATAATTTGTAAGAATGCACTAAACTCCTTTCGGCCCATAATATAAGATGTTAATTCATCTAATATGTGAGTATATTGGATGTTATAAGATACTCCCTCCATTCCTAAATATTTGTCTTTTTAAAGATTTCAAATGGATTACCACATACGGATGTATATAGACATATTATAAAAGAGTGTTGTACTACATCATTGTGCAATTGTTGTTTAGCTTCTAATATTAACTTGGTGCTTTTAGGTACATATGTCATTGGTAAAGATTTGCGCTTCGACCCTTTCTGCGTATGGGGCAATGAGATATCGATGAACCAGCATCAAGTGAGGAAGCTGATAAAGATTGTTAGTAAAATGGGTCCAAAGATGGCAATTAAACTATTTGTTTACACTTTATCCAAGACAACAACGAACTGCAGGATGGTAAGTAAGAACTCTGCAACCTTCTTTTTATTGTCCGTAATGAGTTGTGTTACATGACAATGTCTGAATCCTTTTCCTTTGCAGTGGTTGCCAAAGCAGTTTACTCAAGATTACCTCTCAAACTACATGATTGGTGGGCATGCAATGGTTAAAGTATTTCTACTAGAACATGATGATTATCTAGATGTTTTCATGAAGACCATGAAGGATGGGCGGTCGGCCATAACAAGGGGTTTGACTAGAGTCGTGCATGCCTTCTGCATGGAGGAGGGCACAATATGGGCATTCCGCTTCACCTTGTTCAGCAACCAGAATATATTTCGCCTCTTTCTTTACCGTCTTTAATAGTACAAGTATACAACTGTGGTTCATCATTCTTTATTTGGTTCTTATATAATTCTTGAACATATGTACCTATGAATCGAATAATGCATTGGTTGTTTGAACCTGATTGATATGAACAAAGCTGTAGCACACATTCACATTCAAATTCAAATTCAAATGTCGTACAATTTGAAATAGAAGCAATTAAAATACGGTGAAATTACACTCTCCAGGTTGTTCCGGCACACACGATTGGTAAAACACAAATGTTTGTGATATACACCATAATCCGAGACGGTTGACAGAGAGGAAACGTCTGCAAGCATGCACACAGTTGCCGTTTCCAAAGCGTGTGTGATTTCAGAAAATATCACAAATGGTGCGGGCAAACTAAATGTTTGTGTTAGTTGCCTTATCATACACGATTCACAACCATGAACTGTTTCTGATGAAGTATGCATCGTAAATGTTGCACCACAGAATAGCGTGTGCGATAGTTGTCGTGTACGACGATGTTACGACGGTCCAACGTTTTGTAATCCTGTCCGACACTCGTATGACGATTAGCTAATATTCTTAACAGTGAACCATTTGTGATGGGCCGTGCAACATACACGATCTATAATAGTGAGCCGTTTGCGATGGGTCACGCATCGTAAACGTAGCACCACAGAATACCGACTGCGATGGTAATGCAAGAAGAAACGAGTTGGAGTACTGTAGGGGCCCTATCCCCGACGGTTTCTGGGTCGTGTGGGAAGGACCCCCCCCCCATCACCCATACTCACTTGGCGATGGTTACAAATGTCGTTGTGGAAAGGGGTTAAGAACCGTTTGCTTAGGACTGATGCACACCAGTGTTACTTGCCCGAGATTCGATTGCTGGTATCTTCATACCTAGTTCAATCTCGTTACCGGCAAGTCTCTTTACTCCTTCCATAATACATCACCTCGTGACTAAATTGAAGGAAATATGCCCTAGAGGCAATAATAAAGTTGTTATTTTATATTTCCTTATATCATGATAAATGTTTATTATTCATGCTAGAATTGTATTAACCGGAAACTTGATACATGGGTGGATACATAGACAAAACACCATGTCCCTAGTAAGCCTCTACTAGACTAGCTCGTTAATCAAAGATGGTTAAGTTTCCTAACCATACACATGTGTTTTCATTTGATGAACGAGATCACATAATTAGGAGAATGATGTGATGGACAAGACCCATCCGTTAGCTTAGCATAATGATCGTTAAGTTTTATTGCTATTGCTTTCTTCATGACATATACATATTCCTTTGACTATGAGATTATGCAACTCCCGGATACTGGAGGAATACCTTGTTTGCTATCAAACATCACAACGTAACTGGGTGATTATGAAGATGCTCTACAGGTATCTCCGAAGGTGTTTGTTGGGTTGGCATAGATTGAGATTAGGATTTGTCACTCCGAGTATCGGAGAGGTATCTCTAGGCCCTCTCGGTAATGCACATCATAATAAGCCCTGCAAGCAATGTGACTAATGAGTTAGTTGCGGGATGATGCATTACGGAATGAGTAAAGAGACTTGCCGGTAACGAGATTGAACAAGGTATGAAGATACCGACGATCGAACCTCGGGCAAGTAGCATACCAATGACAAAGGGAATAACGTATGTTGTCATTACGGTTTGACTGATAAAGATCTTCGTAGAATATGTAGGAACCTATATGAGCATCCAGGTTCCGCTATTGGTTATTGACCGGAGAGGTATCTCGGTCATGTCTACATAGTTCTCGAAGCCATAGGGTCCGCACCTTAACATTCAATGACGGTTTTATATTATATGAGTTATGTGATTTGGTGATCGAATGTTGTTCGGAGTCCCGGATGAGATCACAGACATGACGAGGAGTCTCGAAATGGTCGAGAGGTAAAGATTCATATATAGGACGATAGTATTCAGACACCAGAAGTGTTCTGGGGGTACCGGGTACATATCGGGTCACCGGAAGGGGTTCCAGGCAACCCCCGGCAAGCTATATGGGCCTAACGGGCCAAGAGGGAAAACACATCAGCCACAAAGGGGCTGGTGCGCGCCCTCCCATATGGGTTGGCCAATTTGGAGAAAGAAAGGGGAAGAAGGAAAGGAAAAAGGGAATACGATTCCCCCTCTTCCCTTCCTACTCTAAATAGGAATAGGAAAGGGGGGAGGCCGAATTAGGAGGACCGCAAGTAGGATTCCTCCTACTTGGGGCGCACCCTTGGCTGCCTCTCCTCCCCTCCAACCTATATATATGAGGGTGGGGGCACCGCTAGAACATATATACACACTATTCTGAGCACGGGATCAGAATAATATTCTGATCACAACCTGAACTGCCTGAGTAACGCGCCTGAACTTCCCTCTGTACGAACCCGACCTTCAGGCTATCTTCGCAACCATGGCTTCCCCCGCGAATTATTCTGGTTAGTCATGTTCTATATGATGTTGGTGTAATCTAGAAACTTTTTTAGCAACTAAATACCGGTTTTAAATAGGAATCTCGCTCGTTGGCGGATTTTGCTCTCGGGTCGTGATGAAATTGCGTTTTTTGCAATTTTACTGCCTCAGTTGTTCGACCTGAACTTCTCCCAGTGCTAGGTTGAACTTCTGCCAACATTGCCCAAATGGGGCTTGCGATATACCGTTGGAAAGCTACGGACACCAGTATCATGACCCAAGTTAATTTTTTGGCAAAATGTAAGCGGTTTAAGAGCAGTTTTGAAAATCGTTTTTTCTTCATACAAAAAACGTGAATCGTATTTTCGATCGCATTTTAAAACCGTTTACCGGAATGAGGAAAATAATATGGCATTGGAAAGCTGCTACAAAACCGCTCCTTCCATATGTTGAAAGTTTTCTCTAATGCCCTACGGTTAAAGAGTAATCTGGAAAACCGTAAAATTTCGCAAACCGAACAGCCGAGTTCGTATTTAAGATGTCATTTCTAGACGGCTAATCCAATTGAGGAAAATGATATGGTGTTGGAAAGCCTATGAAAATGCGCTACTTTTTCATGTTGAAAGTTTTTTCTAATTTTGAACGGTTTAAAAGTGATTTATCAAATGGTCCAAGTTGCACCGAGTTCGTATTTTCGAGCTAATATTTTAACCGTACGTCCGAATGTAGCAAATGATATGGCGTTAGAAAGCTTGAGGAAATGCGAAACTTTTTGGTATATATTGTTTCTCCCAATTCCTTGCTGTTTTAAGTCAATTTTGAAAATGGCTAAAAACATATTTTCACCGTAATTTCTACAAACTTTATCGGAATGGGGCAAATAATATACCGTTGAAAAGATAAGGAAAATGTGAAACTTTTTCATGTTGATTGTTTTCTCTGATTCCTAGCCGTTTTCAAGTAATTTTGAAAATGGCGAGATCATTCGTTCTGCCTTTATCACGAAACAGATTCTTCGAAAATGCACCGCCTGAAGAACCTGTACTTCTCGGCATGTCAACTTGAACTTCACTCTGTTTTTCACGTGCTTTTTTTGCCCGTAGCTCTCCATCCACTCATCGGAATACTGACTGGAATTGAGCAAGTAATATACCGGTGGAAAGCTGATGTAAACACACAACTTTCCCGTGTTGATCGTTTTTTCATACTCGCGACTATTTAAAAAAAATTAACTCAAATTCATTCACTATATTAGTCAAACTTCCTGCTGTTTTCACGTTGAACTTCTGTGACGTATTTTCGTTTGTAATTTTTCTCATTCATTTCGTTAGTGTTACACAAATGATATTCTTTTTGTACAAACCTCTCTCACAATATTTTTTTAACTTTCTCCGACCGAGGACTTAAACTTACACAAATGATATTCCTGTCGTTTTGAAGTAAATTAGGGAAATGACGAGATCATGATTTCTGCCTTCAATGCAAATGGAAATGCACTGCGTGAAGTAGTTGAACTTCTCGGGCATGTCTATTTGAACCTCACTCTGTTTTTGACGTGCTACTTTTTGCACTGCGTGAAGTAGTTGAACTTCTGGGACATGTCTCTTTGAACTTCAGTCTATTTCACTTTTTTTTCTTATACGAAATACACACCATGTAGTACGTGAACTTCTGGTTATTATCACTTTGAACTTCTCTCTGGTTTGAGAGAATTATTTTAAAACACAAAAAACAACATATTTTTTATGTATTTTGGACATCTAAATACATGGTGAACCTCTCTCACAAGAATTTTTTGAACTTTTCCTCACCGAGCGCTTGAACTTCTAGCAACCATTTTTTCATTTATGAGTTGTTTTTAAAAGTTCAAAAAATGGTGTTGTGTTTTTTATTTTTGAAAAGGTAAATCCTAGGTTTTAATAAACTTCGAACTTCTCTATTATTTCAATATGAACTTCACCCTTTTATATTTTGAGTAAAGAATTGTATTCGACTTTTATACAGAAAAAATCGAACATGGAAATACAAGGTGAACCTCTCTCGCAAGAATTTTTGAACTTCTCCGGACAGAGCACTTGAACTTCTTTCAAAAAAACCTTTTAAGCTTTTATTTTTCTATACTTTTATTCTCACCTGAAATGCATTCCTTGTAGTACTCGAACTTCTCGTTGTTTTCACTATGAACTTCTGTCACATTTTTGTGTATACGTTGAATTGCACGCAATTGAAGGTCGGACATCATTTCTTGTCATTTTCAAACATGTAATTGGAGGTCGGATGTCCCGCAATATAAATTCTGAACCGTGCATGGAGGAGCACGTGAACTTCTTGCAACAAACCTTTTAAGCCTTTTGTTTTCCATCTGTATATTCAAATCTGAAACGCATTCCGTGTAGTAGTTGAACTTCCCGTTGTTTTCACCTTGAACTTCTGTCACGTATTTTTGAACTTCTCGTTGTTTTTCACTATGAACTTCTGTCTCATAAGAATTTTTGAACTTTATCAGGCTGAGCACTTGAACTTCTAGCAACAAAACTTTTAGCCTTTCCTTTTTTTTCATTCTTTTTTAATACAAAATGCACACCGTGTAGTACGTGAACTTCTAGCGGTTATAAATCTGAACTTCTCTCGGTTACATGAAAATATCTGAGTTTTTTATAGACATTGAACCTCTCTACCTTATTTATTTTTAACATCATTGTGTATTTTTAGAAATGTGAAAATTGGAAGTTTTTAATAAACATCAAACTTCTTCGTTATTTGAAATTGAACTTATTGGTTTTATTCTTTAGTAGCTAGAACAATATGATTTTTCAAATAAATATCAACCTGCTCTGCTTTTTCCAATTGAACTTCTTGGTTTTATTCTCTAGTAACATGAAAACCCGAGTTTTTTTATATACATTGAACTACTTCGTTTTTCGAAATTGAACTTCTTGGTTTTAATCTTTAGCATTGGGGAAAATCTGAGTTTTTATAAACAATAAACAACTTCGTATTTTTTAAATTGGAATTCTTGGTGTTATTCACTAGTAACGGGAAAAGTCCTAGTTATGTAATAAATATCAAACCGCTCAATTATTTAAATTTAAACTTCTAGGTCTTTTTTGAAAAGAGTGAAAAATCAATTGTTATAAAGTTTTTGAATTGCTTTGTAATTTGACCTTCTTGGTGTTGTAATTAACATTGAACTTCTCCTTTAATTAAATTTGAACCTCCAGCTTTTTGTAGAAATAGAGAAAATCCATTTTCTCGCTAAATTTTAGCTCCTCTGTTTTTCAAAATTGAACTTCTTCACTTATTCTTTGGTAACGGACAAAATCCTAACTCTGGAATATATGTCGAATCTCTTCGTTATATAAATTTGAAGTTCTAGTTTTCTTTAAAAAATTGGGATATTATATTTTAACTACGTTATTTATTATTCTTTAGTAGTGATTAAAGTCGCTCCATTTTTTAATTTGAACTTGTTGTTTTTTGAAATTGAACTTCTTGTTTTATTATTGAGAATGGTGAGATATCCGCTTGAAAGTGCTATGTTATTTGTGAGCCGCTATATTTTTTTATTTAGAAACGGTGAAATATTCGCTTGAACAACTCTTTATTATTTAGTAACAGGGAAAATATTTAGCTCTTTATTAAAAATAAAACCATTTGTTATTTTCAATTGAACTTCTAGATTTTTTTAGACACAGGGAAAAACTTTTTTTATAAATTCTAACTACTCTCTAGTAATTGAACAACTCTGTTTATTTAATTCGAAGTTATTGGTTTTGTAATAAACATAAAAAAATTATGTTATTTAAATTCGAACTTCTAAGTTTTTATGGAAATGGGGAACCTTTTTTTGTAATCATTCTGAACTGTTCCTTCTTTCTAATTTGTACTTCTTTTTCGATTTTTTGAATGGCATATTTTTTCGGATTTTGTGTATGTGTTCAAAAAACAAGATTTTTTAGAAGTGTTTCGGGGAGGTCAATACAAAGACATTTTTTGTCATAGCCCTAGAGTTTGATTGCAGTTAGTTTCATAAGCATCCTTGCATCATGTCTATATTTGTTTGAAACTTGAAATGGGGATTGCCTAAACCCCTGGCATCAAAGGAATTCACCAGGTTCACCTAAAATATTTTCAGTAAATCCAAATGGCTTTCAAAAATGTTCATCCTTTATGGAAAATGCTGTAAACAGTAACCAGAGGTGATGCACATTTTTCCATGACCTGTTTGGGCTCTGAATTAAATCATACTCTATTTGCATTTGGACATTTAAATGCTATAAAATATTTTAAATGTCCAAATAATCATAAACTTAAATGTTTACTGTTGGATATATTCCAAACAGTGGGCTTGAGCAAGTTTCATGATTTTTGAGTGTGCCTAAGTATTTTTAATAAAGCCCTAGCACTACAGAAGAAATAGAAAACCAGAAAAGAATTAGAAGAGAGAGAGAGAGAGAGAGAGAGAGAGAGAAACCACCTGAGGTTACCTGCATAGCCCACCTGGTGGCCCACTTACCTGGCCCAACCCACCAGAGCAGCCACCGTCTCCCACCTCGCGCCAGAAGGACATGAGGCGTGTGGCCACCGCGCACCGGCACGCGCCCGGCCACCTCCTCCCTCACTGCCTACCTGGCTCCTCCTCAACGCGTCCGGACGACGCCACACGATCCCCAAAGCCGCCTGGCTCTCCCTCTCTCTCCCCCGAACGCTCTTCCCCTCCTCTGTTCTCCTCACCGAACGCGCCCACCGCCGCCGACGAGAACCACCGTGGCCACCTTCCACCCCTCACCTTGCCGAAACATCCAGAAGGACCGGCGTCGTCTCCTTCATCGTCTACACAAGTCCGTTCGACCGCGCCAGAACCGCAGCGACGTTTCTGCCTCGTCTTCAACCTCGGGCACCCGAGCTCGCCTTCAGTCGATTCGGCGCCGCCAGGACCTCCCCGGGCTCGCTGACCTCCTCTTTGGCATCGTTGTGAGCTCCCGCTCGGAACCCCTCTCTTCCCCGCCTCTTTTGCACCACGTAGCCCTAGTTTCACCGGAGCCGATAGCTCCTCACCGCCGTCCATGCCGCCACCGCGGCTACGGCCGCAAGATCACCTCCGAGCACGTCAACGCACTTAGGGAGTCTCCAGGAGCTCGAATCACCCGCCCGTTAGGCCTGCCCTGCACCGTAGCCGCAACCTCGTGCACACCCGAACTCCGGCGCCGCCGCGAGCTCACTTATGGCGAGCTCCGTCCACCCCCGCACCTCCCATTGGTCTCCCTAGATGCGCACGGGCACGGGCTATCCTGTGGTGCCCCTGGCGCGTCGATCTGTCGCGTCTGGCGAGTTCTGAGCGAACTCCATCGCGGTTCGAGGTCACCGACGGTGAGACTCCGGCGACTGTCGACGTGGCCACCTAGTTAGCATTAATCACCCACTAGTTAACCTCGCGATCCACTTACATGTGGGCCCAGTGCCTGAACTAATTAGTTTAACTCTCTGTTAGATTAGCACTAATTTCAATGGGCCCCGCTTGTCAACTTTGACTTGGCGACGTCAGCATTAACCGGGTCCCACCTGTCAGCCTCTGTAGCTGACTATGTGTCACTGACTAGTGGGCCCTACTGGTCAGGTTTGACCTGGAGGCGCCCAGTTGACCAGCTGACATCACAATGACGCAGTGCTGACGCAATAACTCATATTCTGGATTTAACTTAATTCAGGAAATTCCAGAAAATGCCCAAAACTTCTAAAATTCATAGAAAATCAACCGTAGCTCCAAATCAAATAATTTATATATGAAAAATGATCAAAAAAATTCAAAGAATCTGATTATGGCCTTATCATGCATGTTTGAACAACTTATGTCTGCTGATCAGGTCAAATCAAATAAGTGGCATTTAAATAATCACATATGGAGTTGAATTTGAATCTTTGGTTCAAACCAACTTCATTTAATCTGGTTTTAGTTGCATTAGCTCAAATCACAGCATATTGACAAGTCATGATCATGCATCATAGTGTGCATTGCATTGATTGTATTCTTTCTGTGTTTGCTGGTGATTGTTCCTCCCTCGGTAGACGTATGTTTCGACGATGTGATCAATGACAACGATGAAGAGCTTTATCATCTTCAGAAATGTCAGGCAAGCAAAACCCCCTTGTTCATCCCGATACAATCCCACTCTCTCGCTCCTGCTCTATTTTACTGCATTAGGACAACACCGTTTCAACTGTTACATGCTGCGGTAGCTGAACCCCTTTCCTCTGCATGACCTGTCATTGCCACAGTAAATAGATGAAACCCACTAGCATGAGTAGGAGTTGCTTGAGCCCTGATCTGCCTACTCATTCATGCTTGTTTGTCATGCCTGCTATTGCATAAAGTTGTGTCAGGTCTGATTCATCGGTGATGAATCGGAGGTGTGTGAACATGTCCTACTGTGTGTGAGCTAAGTGTGTGAACACGATTTGGTAAAGGTAGCGGTGAGAGGCCATGTAGGAGTACATGGTGGGTTGTCTCACTAAAACCGTCCTCAGGAACTGAGTTCTGTGTTTGTGATCCATGAAACAGCTACTACCACACATTGGGCCCTGAAATATAACCCCGCTCGACTTACTGACCCCTCTCGTCCTCTGTTCAGGAGTTGCAACTAGTTTCTGGTGTTTATAGGTTATGTGTTGGCGGCCGTGCGTAGCGCTGACCCTAGGGGTGGGCTATGATGCGGTAGATACACCGTGGCCGGGTATGCCGGGCGCCCGTTTGGCGTCTCGGGACCCTGTACACATCGTTTGGGACCGTTGAGGACATCCCGGCCGGATTTCCTTGCGGATGGAACCCGAATAGGCGATAAACCTGGACTAGAGACTTGTGTGGTTAGTCAGGTCATGGTCTACACCCACGTCGGCTTTCGCTTGAAGTCTACCGAGCACATGTCGTGTGCAGACGCTAAGTGGTGGAAACATGTGTGACGAAGTACACCCCTGCATGGTATAAAACTATTCGAATAGCCACGTCCGCGGTAAAGGACTTCTGGGTTGCCTATAACAGTTCATAGACAAGTGAAAGTGGATACTCTAAAATGCGCAAGATAAGCATGAGTGCTATGGATGGCGTTCTCGTAGGGAGATAGTGGTGTATTGATATGGTGAATATGTGGACTCGTGTGCGCCACCTCAAAAGAGTTACTTGCATTCATAGTTTAAGATAGCCACCGGGTCAAAGCTGGCTTGCTGCAGTTAAACTCCACCACCCCCCTTGTTGATACCTATGCATATGTAGATAGTTCTAATGTAAGTCTTGGTGAGTACTATTGTACTCACGTTTGCTTAATTTATGTTTTGCAGATACACTACAGTCTCGCTAGTACTTTCGCGTGGACTTCGACGTTTAGCTTGATACCTCAGCTACGATCTTGTGCCCTCGGCAGGATCTGGTAGATAGTCAGGCTTCTTAGCCTTTTTCATTTGTAGATGTCTGTACTCAGACATGTTAAGCTTCCACATGTGCTTTGATTTGTATGCTATGATTGTTGGGTCATGAGACCCATGTTTGTAATATCTCGCTCCTCGGAGCCTAATGAATAAATACTTGAGTCGTAGAGTTATGTTGTGATGCCATGTTGTATTTACACATATCGAGCATATTGTGTGTATGATTTAAATGCTTGGTATGTGTGGGATACGACAATCTAGTTGTTTATCCTTCGCAGCCTCTCTTATGGGGAAATGTAGTCTAGTGCTTCCATGAGCCATAGTAGTCCGCTACAGCCTGGTTCACCGGAGTCCTGCTAGCCCAGCACTACTGCTCAGGCACTTGACTGTCCGGCATGTGTTTCACTTTGTTCCTGTGTCTGTCCCTTTGGGGAAATGTCATGCAGTGACATCCGGAGTCCTGCCTAGCCTGCTACAGCCCGGGTTCTCGGAGTCCTGTTAGCCCAGTGCTACAGCCCGGATTCACATGCTGCTGACCGACATGCTCGATGTGATTCATGTATGCATGTCCCCATAGGTTGGTGCCGCTTTGGGTTCATGACTAGCCATGTCGGCTCGGGTTCTCTGTCATATGGATGCTAGCGACACTATCATATATGTGAGCCAAAAGGCGCAAACGGTCCCGGGCCATGGTAAGGCGACACCCGTGGGAATACCGTGCGTAAGGCCGCAAAGTGATATGAGGTGTTACCGGCTAGATCAATGTGACTTGGAATTGGGGTCCTGACAGCTTTGGTATCAGAGCCTGACTGCCTGTAGGATTACCAAGCCAAACTGGTCGATGTCGAGTCTAGAAATGCTTTAGTTATGTAAGGGAATTGATTGTGGAAGGGAACGTAAGGCTCTTTTTACTCCTTTACCCTATGCACTTCTGATCTGAGTCAACCTCTTCTTTTCTACGAGGATTAAGAACTAGGACTTCTCATCTATCTATCAGGATGACGTGTTACTAATCCATAGACTTATTTGATAGTTTCAAGCCTCAGTTCCATTCCTACTACTTCCGTATGTTGACAGTTGATCTTGGAACCTTGATATTGTGTTGTTGAGTGGTTATGCCACCATTTTGCAGGATGTCTCAAATCTTTTGAGCATTTACAGCCGCTATGTTGTCCGAGTCATCCCAGGTCTCTAACTAGTCTGATGCATTTGCAAATCCCTTCTTTCCGTTCCCGATGTCCCATTGGGCCAGTTCAACCACACTAATCGGTGAGTTGAGGTACTCTGTTGCCTCGACATATATGTTGGAGCTATTATTATGACCCTAAGTGTTTTAGGGAGTCACCTAGTGATCTAGCCATGTTTTGTGTTCCCGGTGTGATGATTCTGGCCACCATTCTCGAAAGCATCCCATGATGCCATTTAGTAGTAGGTATTCTATTCCTGGGTTCTTGAACCCGAGATTCACCCTACTTACCTCGTGTTGATAGTGTTTGCTCGTTCCTTTAGGATATTAGTAACCTTGCGACAGTCCTCGAGGTCCGTGGTATTTCTTCCTTCCAAATACCATGAACCGTTAAGGCAGAAGTTCTTTGAACCAAAATATCACAATCAGAGTACTCTTGAGGAGTTCTCCATTCATAATTGTGATTCTGTCAGTTCTACCTTTCTGCATGGGTTATCTGGAAGAAACCTGTTGAACTTGGTTCAACATATTAATCTACGCATCCACAACTCAGAAAGATATATGTCATCTTGAGTTGTCCCTCTTCATTTGTATTCCGACCATCACCTATCAATTGATAGTCAGGAGTAATTGTGCATCTGCGTTATCGATGCTTATTATTCTTGTGGTTCGTTAAGCCATTCTATTTCAGAATGACTAGGAGAAACAAACTCCAGTACCTCATCCATATCCAGGATTGGGTCAAAGTACTTGTGTTCTGCAGATCAAATGCCAACCCAGCTTTTGCTCTGTTCTACCCTGGAGTATTACCCCCTTTATGTCAGGATTGTCATGAGAATTGCACCATCTCTCATGAATTCTTGATGCAGTGATACTTCTTGCCATCATTTTTCATTCCTCGGTCCCATGTTGTCGCAACCAGAATGCCGGCAAGTGAACCATGATGTGTGAAATCAATACTCCTAGCAACCGTGTTGCTTGGTAGTTAATGGACACTAATATCATTCTTAGTGTGTTGGTTATTGAAACACTATTCTAGGATTGATCGTGCTACCTTGTTCTTATTTCTGGTGCACTCTTCGATCTTTGAGTTAGGATTGAATCCCTTGCTCTTTTGATCACATCGTCTTCTCTGAAAAGAAAGATTGTTCTCGAGCTTAGTAACATATCGGTGGTTCGGGATTTTCCGGATATCTTCTCGGAAGCATCACCAGGTTGTTCCCCGACTGTTATGTTGAGCTCATGATCAAGTTGGTTTTCTTGTAAACCACCCTTTCTCCAAGAATCTGTGTCGGATACCTTGAGCTAGTTGGTTAAGCTAAACAACAACTTGGAGAGTTGGAAGGTAAAAGCTTGTCTGACTTAGTTCATGTTAAGGGATATCTTTTGTGTGTGTGTGTTGAAGAAAGCTGATATCTCCATTGATTGGTCCTCGTGATCAGTTGTTGGATCTATTGCCTTGTCAAAACTTTGACTTGAGTATGGGCTATCGTCAAGTCAAATCAGAACCAGCGATGTTCGTAATGTTGTCTTACTCGTGGTTGATCCCTCGAGCATACACCATTACATCCTTTGGTCTGACCAATGCTATCACCGTGTTCACACGATGGTGGAAGTCCAGTGATATGGAAATTCCGATGAGTTGCTGTTGAGCCCATCAACAGCATTTTGTCTCCCCCATGATTCATGTTGAACATCAACCTAGTGTTGAAAACTTGTAAGCAATGCCTTCGTGTCCCGTTCATGAAGCATATGTTGGATGAAAGAAGTGACCTTCTCCGGTTCACGTGCATTTGGTGTAAGTTGCCGCCGTGAGTTCGATAAAGGTTGTTTTTGTTTCCTCTGGTACCATCCCAAGTCAGCTATGCATGTGCGAATGTATTCTGTGGTTTGGTAGATTAATTACCTCCACTCCATATGTATTCCCTAGCACACCAAGCCACTGATTGATTTGTTCAAGGAAAAGGAGTTGTTGTGCGAATACTAGTTCATGCACAAGGACTTCGATATCCTCAATGATGGTTCCCCACCTGAACTCGGTAGTGTTTTGTTGTAAGACTTCTACATGGTCATGCTTGTCTTGGACAACGTGTTCACATATATGTAGCAGAACCAACTCATGTTTTGGAGTTTACTATCGTAGTTCAATTCCCGAGAATCTCGCAACATCGTCTCGTCGGTTTGTGTTGCAAACTTTCTTTCCAGACATGTTGTCTGAAATATCCCGTTACCATCCAGATCTGAATCTCAGGCAGATATGATGGTTGGAGCTATTCCAAGATTTATGATGTAGGTCCCGACAAGGTTGATGTTCTGGCCGACACACCTAGCCGGAAGATCTATCATTGTAGTATCTTGATTGAGCTATTTGACCATCTTCTCCATGAGGATTTAGTGCAACTTATTCTATAAGTTGTTCCTCAGGGGTCGTTGTGCTCTCGGTTTCCTCGATTATGCTAGAACCATTCAAACAGTGGAATCACTCTCTACTGTTGAGTTTATCCCCAGTTACTAGAATCATTCCCAACATTTGCATTTTGTTCCCAGCTTGCACCACCATTGTGCCATTCTATCCTGGACTACCTTCTCGGTAATTCCTGGTCAGGATCATCTTCAACAGTGGTACTACCATGGGTCCCATCCATTTCCGATGATAAGCAAAAGCATCCATCGCGTTGTCTTCAACAAGGTAGTCCACATCATCCATTCGAATCCTGATATGCCATTACTTTGAACTTCGCAAAATGATTGATTGTGATTGCCTTAGGCTGGTATAAAGAGTTTCAATGATCTAGATATCAGAAGTAATTCTTTTTGCCACTTAAGGGAATAATTCTACGAGTCACCTCCCCTAAGGTGCCCCATTATGGAATCATGGCAATTATTTCATCACTATCTTGAGATCTTGCCCCACCATCTTCGGCGTGAGATTTTTGCCTACCCAGTAGAACCTTGTCATCTACCTCTTTCCATCACTCCTAGTGTGTGATTCGCGTCTCAGCTCGTGAGATGTATCTATGTCTCATTCCGTGAGTTAATCCTGAGCTGCTCGATCTTTGAGAAGATCGATCCTTCTAGAGTTTCTTTTCCCTCTTGTTGTCATGTTGGTAGGAGTTCCTGGAGCAAGACTTCGAGACAATGAAGGTGATCAAATCAACATTCTTATGGAGTGCACCCTGGATCGCGAAGATTGTGTTGGTCTTGTGTCCCTTTTGTCTTCTCACCTCACGTCCTGAATCTCGGGACGATGTTCCTGTTTAGTGGGGGTGAGTTGTCACAGCCCTAGAGTTTGATTGCAATTAGTTTCATAAGCATCATTGCATCATGTCTATATTTGTTTGAAACTTGAAATGGGGATTGCCTAAACCCCTGGCATCAAAGGAATTCACTAGGTTCACCTAAAATATTTTCAGTAAATCCAAATGGCTTTCAAAAATGTTCATCATTTATGGAAAATGTTGTAAACAGTAACTAGAGGTGATGCACATTTTTACATGACCTATTTGGGCTCTGAATTAAATCATACTATATTTGCATTTGGACATTTAAATGCTATAAAATATTTTAAATGTCCAAATAATCATAAACTTAAATGTTTACTGTTGGATATATTCCAAACAGTGGGCTTGAGCAAGTTTCATGATTTTTGAGTGTGCCTAAGTATTTTTAATAAAGCCCTGGCACTACAGAAGAAATAGAAAACCAGAAAAGAATTAGAAAAGGAGAGAGTGAGAGAGAAAAACCACATGAGGTTACCTGAACAACCCAACTGGTGGCCCACTTACCTGGCCCAACCCACCAGAGCCGCCACCGTCTCCCACCTCACGCCAGAAGGACACGAGGCGTGTGGCCACCGCGCACCGGCACGCGCCCGGCCACCTCCTCGACACGTCCGGACGATGCCACATGATCCCCAGAACCGTCTAGCTCTCCCTCTGTCTCCCCTGAACGCTCTTCCCCTCCTCTGTTCTCCTCACCGAACGCGCCCGCCGCCGCCGACGAGAACCACCATGGCCACCGTCCACCCATCGCCTTGCCGAAGCATCCAGAAGGACCGGCGTCGTCTCCTTCATCATCTACACAAGTCCGTTCGACCGCGGGAGAACCGCAGTGATGTTTCTGTCTCGTCTTCAACCTCGGGCACCCAAGCTCGCCTTCGGTCGATTCGGCGCCACCATGACCTCCCTGGGCTCGCTGACCTCCTCTTCGGCATCGCTGTGTGCTCCCGCTCCGAACCCCTCTCTTCCCCGCCTCTTCTGCATCGCGTAGCCCTAGTTTCACCGGAGCTGATAGCTCCTCGCCGCCGGCCATGCCGCCATCGCGGCTACGGCCGCGCAAGCTCGCCTCCGAGCACATCACCGCACTCAGGGAGTCTCCAGGAGCTCGAATCACCCGCCTGTTAGGCCTGCCCTGCACCGTAGCCGCAACGCCGTGCATACCCGAACTCCGGCGCTGCCGCGAGCTCACTTCTGGCGAGCTTCGTCCACCCCCGCACCTCCCATTGGTCTCCCTAGATGCGCACGGGCACGGGCTATCCTCTGGAGCCCCTAGCGCGTCGATCCGTCGCCTCTGGCGAGTTCAGAGCGAACTCTGCCGCGGTTCGAGGTCACCGCCCGCGAGACTCCGTCGACTGTTGACGTGGCCACCTAGTTAGCATTAATCACCCACTAATTAACCTCCTGACCTACTTACATGTGGGCCCAGTGCCTGAACTAATTAGTTTAACTCTCTGTTAGATTAGCACTAATTTCAGTGGGCCCCGCTTGTCAACTTTGACTTGGCGACGTCAGCTTTGACCGGGTCCCACCTGTCAGCCTCTATAGCTGACTATGTGTCACTGACTAGTGGGCCCTACTGGTCAGGTTTGACCTGGAGGCGCCCAGTTGACCAGCTGATGTCACAGTGACGTAGTGTTGACGCAATAACTCATATTCTGGATTTAACTTAATTCAGGAAATTCCAGAAAATGCCCAAAACTTCTAAAATTCTAGAAAATCAACCGTAGCTCAAATCAAATAATTTATATATGAAAAATGATCAGAAAAATCCAAAGAATCTGATTATGGCATTATCATGCATGTTTGAACAACTTATGCCTGCTGATCAGGTCAAATCAATAAGTGGCATTTAAATAATCACATATGGAGTTGAATTTGAATCTTTGGTTCAAACCAACTTCATTTAATCTGGTTTTAGTTGCATTAGCTCAAATCACAGCATATTGACATGTCATGATCATGCATCATAATGTTCATTGCATTGATTGTATTCTTTCTGTGTTTGCCGGTGATTGTTCCTCCCTCGGTAGACGTATGTTTCGACGATGTGATCAATGACACCGATGAAGAGCTTTATCATCTTCAGAAATGCCAGGCAAGCAAAACCCCCTTGTTCATTCCGATACAATCCCACTCTCTCGCTCCTGCTCTATTTTACTGCATTAGGACAACACTGTTTCAACGGTTACATGTTGCGGTAGCTGAACCCCTTTCCTCTGCATGACCTGTCATTGCCATAGTAAATAGATGAAACCCACTAGCATGAGTAGGAGTTGTTTGAGCCCTGATGTGCCTACTCATTCATGCTTGTTTGTCATGCCTGCTATTGCATAAAGTTGTGTCAGGTCTGATTCATCGGGGATGAATCGGAGATGTGTGAACATGTCCTACTGTGTGTGAGCTAAGTGTGTGAACACGATTTGGTAGAGGTAGCGGTGAGAGGCCATGTAGGAGTACATGGTGGGTTGTCTCACTGAAACCGTCCTCAGGAACTGAGTTCTGTGTTTGTGATCCATGAAACAGCTACTACCACACATTAGGCCCTGAAATATGACCCTGCTCGACTTACTGACCCCTCTTGTCCTCTGTCCAGGAGTTGCAACTAGTTTCTGGTGTTTATAGGTTATGTGTTGGCAGACGTGCGTAGCACTAATCCTAGGGGTGGGCTATGATGCGGTAGATACACCGTGGCCGGGTATGCCGGGCGCCCATTTGGCGTCTCGGGACCCTGTACACATCGTTTGGGGTCATTGAGGATATCCCGGCCGGATTTCCTTGCGAATGGAACCCGAATAGGCGATAAACCTGGACTAGAGACTTGTGCGGTTAGTTCGGTCGTGGTCTACACCCACGTCGGCTTTCGCTTGAAGTCTGCCGAGCACATGTCGTGTGCAGACGCTAAGTGGTGGAAACATGTGTGACGAAGTACACCCCTGCAGGGTATAAAACTATTCGAATAGCCGCGTCTACGGTAAAGGACTTCTGGGTTGCCTATAACAGTTCATAGACAAGTGAAAGTGGATACTCTAAAATGGGCAAGATAAGCGTGAGTGCTATGGATGGCGTTCTCGTAGGGAGACGGGAGCGGATCCATAGTGGTGTATTGATATGGTGAATATGTGGACTCATGTGCGCCACCTCAAAAGAGTTACTTGCAGTCGTAGTTTAAGATAGCCACCGAGTCAAAGCTGGCTTGCTACAGTTAAACTCCACCACCCCCCTTGTTGATACCGATGCATATGTAGATAGTTCTGATGTAAGTCTTGTTGAGTACTTTTGTACTCATGTTTGCTTAATTTATGTTTTGCAAAGAGACTTTAGTCTCGCTAGTAGTTTCGTGTGGACTTCGACGTTTAGCTTGATACCTCAGCTACGATCTTGTGCCCTCGGTAGGATCTGGTAGATAGTCAGGCTTCTTAGCCTTTTTCATTTGTAGATGTTTGTACTCAGACATGTTAAGCTTCCGCATGTGCTTTGATTTGTATGCTATGATTGTTGGGTCATGTGACCCATGTTTATAATATCTCGCTCCTCGAAGCCTAATGAATAAATACTTGAGTCGTAGAGTTATGTTGTGATGCCATGTTGTATTTACACATATCGAGCATATTGTGTGTATGATTGAAATGCTTGGTATGTGTGGGATCCGACAATCTAGTTGTTTATCCTTGGCAGCCTCTCTTATGGGGAAATATAGTCTAGTGCTTCCATGAGCCATAGTAGTCCGCTACAGCCCGGTTCACCGGAGTCCTGCTAGCCCAGCACTACTGCTCCGGACACTCGACTGGCCGGCATGTGTTTCACTTCGTTCCTGTGTCTATCCCTTCGGGGAAATGTCACGTGGTGACATCCGGAGTCCTGCCTAGCTTGCTACAGCCCGGGTTTCCGGAGTCCTGTTAGCCTAGTGCTACAGCCCGGATTCACACGCTGCTGACCGACATGCTCGATGTGATTCATGTATGCCTGTCCCCATAGGTTGGTGCCGCTTTGGGTTCACGACTAGCCATGTCGGCCCGGGTTCTCTGTCATATGGATGCTAGCGACACTATCATATACGTGAGCCAAAAGGCGCAAACGGTCCCGGGCCATGGTAAGGCGACACCCGTGGGAATACCGTGCGTGAGGCCGCAAAGTGATATGAGGTGTTACCGGCTAGATCGATGTGACTTGGAATCGGGGTCCTGACATTTTTACATTATGTTTTCATGAACTTTCAACTGATTTGTTTCTTTGAACTTTATTTCTTCCTCTTCTTCATTATTTGAACTTCGCTAGAATTTACTTATGAGAACTTCTAGGAGTTTTACGTATTTCTCTATGCACTTTTTTTCAAAGAGGGGTGTGCACTTCTCGAAACAAAACATACGGACTTAGCTTGTACCGCGTTGTTGAACAATAAAAACAGCGACCAATATAGTGCAGTGTATTCATAGTGAACGACCTTGTACTGCGTCACTGAACGGCACGAGGTGGCGGCGGCGAATGACATGAGTGTTGCAGGTGTGGTGAACAGCAAGAAATCAGGGAAAATGTGGAGAAATTGTGTGTGTGTGTCCTTTTTTGCATGTGTTACATATGAGCTGGCATCTGTACTCTCAAAAACATATGAGATGGCATCTGAATTCTTCTACCTCTCTGCATAATGAGTGAGTTTGTAAATACGGAAGGAGAAAAAAATCTTCAAGACAACCAATCCCTCTCTTCGTCGGACTTCTCTGCATTTTTAAATCGAACTTCAACGATCTGTCTCCATCTGCAGATTTTGGGAGCACTGTCTGCTGTGGATTAGAATCAATTAGAGAGAGAGAGGTAGCATCACATGATAGACAAAACAAAATTGTCATGGCGCACAATCAAGAGAATTTGCAGAGTTAACATGATTCCTTCCACTGTGAGATCCATCGAGCTTCTACAAATTTTTCAGCGATCTCTGTTTTTCTTCAATACATAGAATTGAACTAATGCACCTAGTTAGGTTGAACTAAACTAAAGTGATGGGAGGTGGTGGCAGCGCGGGGCTTGTCACAGGTGAGCGGGATGGCAGTAGGAGGAGGCGCACTGCGCGGAGTGGCTGGCCAGCGCTGCGCAGGGGAGGCACTCGGGAGAGGGGAGACGATGGGCTGCGGCGGTGGCCGGAGGGCACTGGTCGTGCAGCGTAGCTGGAGGAGGAAGCCATGATTGTGGCCTCCCTCCACGCTTCTCGTCCCGAGGCCATCCATGGGTTGCTCACCGTGGCCAGACGGTCGAAGCGGGAGGCGGAGCCGGAGGAAGAAGTTGGGGGCGACAACAACAGCGCCAGTGGGAGTGGATCCGGGAGCTGGCGTCGTGGGTCGGGGGTCGTCGCGAGAGCAGGGTAGGTAGCCGGGCTACTGCAGGAGGCCGGCAGAGGGGCCGTGAGAGGATACCAGTAGAGAGGCCGCGGGAGCTGGAGGCACGTCGGCGCTGAGATCCTCGTCGGCGGGCGGGGGAGGGAGGTCACCGTCGCGGCTGAATCAGGGGTGGACGAGGACGCCGCCGCGGTTGAAGTAGGAGAAGTACGACGGCGGCGCGCATGGAAGGCGGGGTGGGGCAGCATCGGCGCATCGGGAAGGCGAGGTGGGGCGGCTGACTCACGTCGGGATGGCCGGGTGTGGCGGAGGAATCTCGCCGGTATGGCCGTGTGGGGCGGCTGGATCGGGGGAGGTTGAGGGGAACGTGGGGATGGAGGGAGGTTGCGGGAGAGAGGATAGGATTTCATTTTTTGGTTTTCTCGGGAGTTCGGGAACATCCCATCTGAGGGGGGCACCGCTAGAATACACACCAACGATTGTTAGCCGTGTGAGGCACCCCCTCCCCCTCCACACTTTACGCCTCCAGTCATATTGTCGTAGTGCTTAGGCGAAGCCCTGCGCGGGTCACTTCACCATCACCGTCACCACGCTATCGTGCTGACAAAACTCTCCCTCAACACTTTGCTGGATCAAGAGTTCGAGGGATGTCATCGAGTTGAACATGTGCAGAACTCGGAGGTGCCGTACGTTCGGTGCTTGATCAGTCAGAACAAGAGGAAGTTCGGCTACATCAACCGCGTTGTCAAACGCTTCGCTTTTGGTCTACGAGGGTACATGGACACACTCTCCCCCTCTCGTTGCTATGCATCTCCTAGATAGATCTTGCGTGAGCGTAGGAATTTTTGAAATTGCATGCTACGTTCCCCAATAGTGGCATCCGAGCCAGGTCTATGCATAGATTGTATGCACAAGTAGAACACAAAGAGTTGTGGGCGATGATCGTCATATTTCTTACCACCAACGTCTTATTTTGATTCAGCGGTATTGTTGGATGAAGCGGCCTGAACCAACCTTACATGACCACGTTCATGAGACCGGTTCCACCGACAGACATGTAACTAGTTTTGCATAAAGGTGGTTGTCGGTGTGTGTTTCTCCAACTTTAGTTGAATCGAATTTGACTACGGCCGGTCCTTGTTGAAGGTTAAAACAACAAACTTGATAAATCACCGTTGTGGTTTTGATGTGTAGGTAAGTACGATTCTTACTAGAAGCCCATAGCAGCCGCGTAAAACTTGCAACAACAAAGTAGAGGGCGTCTAACCTATTTTTGCAGAGCATGTTGTGATGTAATATGGTCAAGACATGATGTGATATACGTTATTGTATGAGATGATCATGTTTTGTAGAAGTTATCGGCAACTGGCAGGAGCCTTACGGTTGTCGTTTTATTGTATGAAATGCAAACGCCATGTAATTGCTTTACTTTATCACTATCCGTTAGCAATAGTTGTAGAAGCAATAGTTGGCGAGACGACCACGACGATATGATGGAGATCAAGGTGTCAAGCCGGCGATGATGGAGATCATGACTATGCTTTGGAGGTGGAGATCAAAGGCACAAGATGATGATGGCCATATCATGTCACATATTTTGATTGCATGTGATGTTTATATTTTATGCATCTTATTTTGCTTAGTATGGCGGTAGCATTATAACATGAACCCTTACTAAAATTTTAAGGTATAAGTGTTCTCCCTAAGTATGCACCGTTGCGACAGTTCGTCGTGCTAAGACACCACATGATGATCGGGTGTGATAAGCTCTACGGTCACATACAATGGGTGTAAGACAGTTTTGCACATGCAAAATACTTGGGTTAAACTTGACGAGCCTAGCATTTACAGACATGGCCTCAGAAAACTGGAGACCGAAAGGTCGAACGTGAATCATATAGTAGATATGATCAACATAGAGATGTTCACCATTGAAAACTACTCCATCTCACGTGATGATTGGACATGGTTTAGTTGATTTGGATCACGTGATCATTTAGATGACTCGAGGGATGTCTATCTAAGTGGAAATTCTTAAGTAATTTGATTAATTGAACTTAATTTATCATAAACTTAGTCCTGATAGTATTTGCATATCTATGTTATAGATCAATAGCTCATGTTGTAGCTCCCCTATGTTTTTGATACGTTCCTAGAGAAAACTAAGTTGAAAGATGATAGTAGCAATGATGCGGACTGGGTCCATGATCTGAGGATTATCCTCATTGTTGCACAGAAGAATTATGTCCTTGATGCACAGCTAGGTGATAGACCTATTGCAGGAGCAGATACAGACATTATGAACGTTTGACAAGCTCGGTATGATGACTACTTGATAGTTTAGTGCACCATGCTTTACGGCTTAGAACCGGGACTTCAAAAACGTTTTGAATGCCACGGAGCATATAAGATGTTCCAAGAGTTGAAATTGGTATTTCAGACTCATGCCCATGCTGAGAGGTATGAGACCTCTAACAAGTACTTTTCCTTCAAGATGGAAGAGAATAGCTCAGCTAGTGAGCATGTGCTCAGAATGTCTGGGTACTACAATCACTTGAATCAAGTGGGAGTTAATATTCCAGATAAGATAGTGATTGACAGAGTTCTCTAGTCACTATAACCAAGTTACTAGAACTTCGTGATGAACTATAATATGCAAGGGATGACGAAAACGATTCTTGAGATCTCCACAATGTTGAAATCGGCAAAGGTAGAAATCAAGAAAAAGCATCAAGTGTTGATGGTTGACAAGACCACTAGTTTCAAGAAAAAGGGCAAAGGAAAAGAAAGGGAACTTCAAGAACAATGACAAGCAAGTTGCCACCCCCGTGAAGAAGCACAAAACTAGACCTAAGCCTGAAAGTGAGTGCTTCTACTGCAAAGGGAATGGTCACTGGAAGCAGAACTACCACAAGTATTTGGCGGATAAGAAGGATGGCAAAGTGAAAAAAGGTATATTTGATATACATGCTATTGATGTGTACTTTACTAGTGTTCATAGTAACCCTATGGTATTTGATACCGGTTCAGTTGCTAACATTAGTAACTCAAAACACGAGTTACAAAATGCATAGAGATTAGTTGAGGGTGAGGTAACGATGAGTGTTGGAAGTGATTCCAAGGTTGATAATATCACCATCGCATACTCCCTCTGCCTTCGAGATTATTGTTGAACCTAAATAAATGTTATTTGGTGTTTGCGTTGAGCATGAATATGATTGGATCATGTTTATTGCAATGCGATTATTTATTTAAGTCAGAGAATAATTGTTGTTATACACATATTTATAATATTGATGCCAAAAGATGCAAAGTTGATAATTATAGTGCAACACATTTGTGGTACTGCCATTTAGGTCATATTGGTCTAAAGCGCATGAAGAAACTCCATGCGGGTGGAATTTTGGAATCACTTGATTATGAATCATTTGATGCTTGCGAACAATGCCTCATGGGAAAGATGACTAAGACTCCGTTCTCCGGAACAATGAAGCAAGCCACTGACTTATTCGAAATAATACATACCGATGTATGTGGTCCAATGAGTGTTGAGGCTCGCAGCGGGTGTCATTATTTTCTAACCTTCACCGTTGATTTGAGCAGATATGGGTATATCTACTTAATGAAACACAAGTCTGAAACATTTTGAAAAGTTCAAAGAATTTTAGAGTGAAGTGGATAATCATCGTAACAAGAAAATAAAGTTTCTGCGATCTAGTCGTAGAGGCAAATATTTGAGTTACGACTTTTGTCCTTCATTTAAAACAATGTGGAATAGTTTCACAACTCACGCCACCTGGAACACCACAGCGTAATGGTGTGTTCGAACATCGTAACTGTACTTTATTAGATATGGTGCGATCTATGATGTCTCTTACCGATTTATCGCTATCGTTTTGGGGGTTATGCATTAGAGACAGCTGCATTCATGTTAAATAGGGCACCGTCTAAATCCGCTGAGATGACACCGTGTGAACTATGGTTTGGCAAGAAACCAAAGCTGGCATTTCTTAAAGCTTGGGGTTGCGATGCTTATGTGAAAAAGTTTCAAACTGATAAGCTCGAACCCAAATCGGAGAAGTACGTCTTCATAGGATACCCAAAAGAAACTGTTGGGTACACCTTCTATCACAGATCTGAAGGCAAGATTTTTGTTGCTAAGAATGGATCCTTTCTAGAGAAGGAGTTCCTATCGAAATAAGTGAGTGGGAGGGAAGTAGAACTTGATGAGGTAATTGTCCCTTCTCTTGAATTGGAAAGTAGCCCATCACAGAAATCACCAGTGATGCCTACACCAACTAGAGAGGAAGCTAATGATAATGATCATGAAACTTCATATCAAGTTACTACCGAACCTCATAGGTCAACCAAAGCATGTTCCGCACCAGAGTGGTACGGTAATCCTATTCTAGAAGTCATGTTACTAGACCATGACGAACCTACAAACTATGAGGAAGTGATGATGAGCCCAGATTCTGATAAATGACTTGAGGCCTTGAAATTTGAGATAGGATCCATGTATGAGAACAAAGTGTGGACTTTGGTTGACTTGCCCGATGATCGGCAAGCCGTAGAGAATAAATGGATCTTCAAGAAGAAGACTAACGCTGATGGTAATGTTACTGTCTACAAAGCTCGACTTGTTGCGAAAGGTTTTTTGACAAGCTCAAGGAGTTGACTACGATGAGACCTTCTCACCCATAGTGATGCTTAAGTCTGTCCGAATCATGTTAGCAATTGCCGCATTTTATAATCTAGCAAGTGGATGCCAAAATTGCATTCCTTAATGGATTTCTCAAAAAAGAGTTGTATATGATGCAACCAGATAGTTTTGTCGATCCTAAAGGTGCTAACAAAGTGTAGAAGCTCCAGCAATCCATTTATGGACTGGTGCAAGCATCTCGGAGTTGGAATATACGCTTTGATAATGTGATCAAAGCATATGGTTTTATACAGACTTTCGGAGAAGCCTATATTTACAAGAAAGTGAGTGGGAGCTCTGTAGCATTTCTAATATTATATGTGGATGACACATTGTTGATTGGAAATGATGTAGAATTTCTGGAAAGCATAAAAGAATACTTGAACAAAAGTTTTTCAATGAAATACCTCGGTGAACTTGCTTATATATTAGGCATCAAGATCTATAGAGATAGATCAAGACGCTTAATTGGACATTCACAAAGCACATACCTTGATAAAGTTTTGAAGAAGTTCAAAATGGATTAGTCAAACAAAGGGTTCTTGCATGTATTACAAGGTGTGAAGTTGAGTAAGACTCAAAGCCTGACCACGACAGAAGATAGAGAGAGAATGAAAGTCATTCCCTATGCCTCAACCATAGGTTCTATACGATATGCCATGCTGTGTACTAGACCTATTGTGTACCTTGCCATGAGTTTGGCAAGGGGGTACAACAGTGATCTAGGAGTAGATCACTAGACAGCGTCAAAATTATCCTTAGAGGACTAAGGAAATATTTCTCGGTTATGGAGGTGATAAAGAGTTCATCGTAAAGAGTTACGTCAATGCAAGCTTTTACACCGATCCAGATGAATCTGAGTCTCAATCTGGGTACATATTGAAAGTGGGAGCAATTGATATGTCATTTTGCATCATGCTTTTATATCGATATTTATTGCATTATGGGCTGTTATTACACATTATGTCACAATACTTATGCCTTTTCTCTCTTGTTTTACAAGGTTTACATGAAGAGGGAGAATGTCGACAGCTGGAATTCTGGGCTGGAAAAGGAGCAAATATTAGAGACCTATTCTACATAACTCCAAAAGTCCTCAAAACTCCAAAAAAAAGTTAGTTTCAGAACATATAAAAAATATTGGGCGAAGAAAGCACCAGAGGGGGGCGACCCACCGTCCACGAGGGTGGGGGCACGCCCTACCCCCTGGGTGCGCCCCTACCTCGTGGGCCCCCTGGTAGGCCTCCGGTTCCCATCTTTTTCTATATGAAGTCTTTCGCCCTGGAAAAAATAAGAAGGAAGCTTTCGGGACGAAGCATCGCCGTCTCGAGGCGAAACCTTGGCGGAACCAATCTAGGGCTCCGGCGGAGCTGTTCTGTCGGGGAAACATCCCTCCAGGAGGGAGAAATAATCACCTTCGTCATCATCATCGATCCTCTCATCGGGAGGCAGTCAATCTCCATCAACATCTTCACCAGCACCATCTCATCTGAAACCCTAGTTCATCTCTTGTATCCGATCTTTGTCTCAAAACCTTAGATTGGTACCAATGGGTTGCTAGTAGTGTTGATTGCTCCTTGTAGTTGATGCTAGTTGGTTTATTCGGTGGAAGATCATATGTTAAGATCCTTCATGCATATTAATACCCCTCTGATTATGAACATGCATATGATTTGTGAGCAGTTACGTTTGTTCCTGAGGACATGGGAAAAGTCTTGCTATAAGTAGTCATGTGAATTTGGTATTCGTTCGATATTCTGATGAGATGTATGGTGTCTCTCCTCTAGTGGTGTCATGTGAACGTCAACTACATGACACTTAACCATTGTTTGGGCCTAGGGGAAGGCATTCGGAAGTAATAAGTAAATGATGGGTTGCTAGAGTGACAGAAGCTTAAACCCTAGTTTATGTGTTACTTCATAAGGGGCTGATTTGGATCCACATGTTTCATGCTATGGTTAGGTTTACCTTAATACTTATTTTGTAGTTGTGGATGATTGCAAGAGGGGTTAATCATAAGTGGGATGCTTGTCCAAGGAAGGGCAGTACCCAATAACCGGTCCACCCACATATCAAATTATCAAAGTAACGAACGCGAATCATATGTGCATGATGAAAAGTAGCTTGACAATAATTCCCATGTGTCCTCGGGAGCATTTTCCTTTATATAAGAGTTTGTCCAGGATTGTCCTTTGCTGCCAAAAGGATTGGGCCACCTTTCTGCACCTTGTATACTTTTGTTATTTGTTACTCGTTACAAATTTCCTTATCACAAAACTATCTGTTACCGATAATTTCAGTGCCTGCAGAGAATACCTTACTGAAAACTGCTTGTCATTTCCTTCTGCTCCTCGTTGGGTTCGACACTCTTACTTATCAAAAGGACTATGATAGATCCCCTATACTTGTGGGTCATCAGCAATTAACTAGAGTAGCTCCATGCAAAGCATTGTAGACATAAAAATTTGCAAAATACATACGGATCTGAATGTGACAGACCCGTTGACTAAACCCGTCTCACAAGCAAAACATGATCACACCTTAGTACTCTTTGGGTGTTAATCACATAGCGATGTGAACTGGAGTATTGACTCTAGTGAACCCTTTGGGTGTTGGTCACGTGGCGATGTGAACTATTGGTGTTAAATCACATGGCGATATGAACTAGATTATTGGCTCTAGTGCAAGTGGGAGACTGAAGGAAATATGCCCTAGAGGCAATAATAAAGTTGTTATTTTATATTTCCTTATATCATGATAAATGTTTATTATTCATGCTAGAGTTGTATTAACCGGAAACTTGATACATGTGTGGATACATATACAAAACACCGTGTCCCTAGTAAGCCTCTACTAGACTGGCTCGTTAATCAAAGATGGTTAAGTTTCCTAACCATACACATGTGTTGTCATTTGATGAACGGGATCACATCATTAGGAGAATGATGTGATGGACAAGACACATCCGTTAGCTTAGCATAATGATCGATAAGTTTTATTGCTATTGCGTTCTTAATGACATATACATATTCCTTTAATTGTGAGATTATGCAACTCCCGGATACCGGAGGAATACCTTATGTGCTATCAAATGTCACAACGTAACTGGGTGATTACAAAGATGCTCTACAGGTATCTCCGAAGGTGTTTGTTGGGTTGGCATAGATCGAGATTAGGATTTGTCACTTCGAGTATCGGAGAGGTAACTCTAGGCCCTCTTGGTAATGCGCATCATAATAAGCCTTGCAAGCAATGTGACTAATGAGTTAGTTGCGTGATGATGCATTACGGAACGAGTAAAGAGACTTGCTGGTAACGAGACCGAACTAGGTATGAAGATACCGATGATCGAATCTCGGGCAAGTGACATACCAATAACAATCCTAATCTCGATCTATGCCAACCCAACAAACACCTTCGGAGATACCTGTAGAGAATCTTTGTAATCACCCAGTTACGTTGTGACATTTGATAGCACACAAGGTATTCCACCCTCCACCTCCACCCGCCTAAACCCTAGCCACCCTCAACGCCGGCGATCTCCATGATCTACCATGGGGCTGGTCTTCTGATCCACTCTTTCGCTCCAGCGTCCTTCCCTCTTTCATCTAGTTGTCATCTTCATGGCGGTGCATGCATCAATCTCTCTGGGTTTGTATTTTCCCCCCAGAATGGCTCGTTCTCAGGAGATCTGGTGTTCTTTTCGAAGGACGGTGCATCCTATGGAGAGATCTGGTCATTACAACATGGTGGTCTCTTTTGGTAGGAGCTCTTTTCGTTTGGATGAGGATAATGTTGGTCTCTCCCTCGAAGCTGCCATTGGAGGTCATTGTTCTGCGCTTAAGGTATCGTGCCTACGTGATCGTGCTTTCTCCTTTCATGTCTCATGCAAGGAGGTGGTTTTTTTATTATGCATCAAAGATCCTTTGTTTGCGATCAGTTTAAGTGTTTCTTCCATCTCTGGGGGCATGGGGGACCCGATTGGGAGCAAGAATTCAGGCGCTGGCAACTTGAATGCCAGCAGGAATGGATCTTAGTCGGTCCTTCTAAGGCTAGGGCTAAGCTAGGTTTGTTAGCTATGCAAAACCCACTAGCCAAATCTTCTCTCAAATCCACCAATAGAGCCAAGAAGAAGCTTAGGTTTGCCACGTTCATTAACTACGAGGTGTGCAAAGGCTATCGTTCTCCAGCTTCTTCACGGGATTGTTTAATAGTTTGGGAGGCTGGTTATTTGGTCCATTCTGATGAGGAGCCTTCCTCGCCGGAGATGCATACTCCCTTTCCGTCGGTGGCCATCCAGTTTGGATCTTTGCCACCTTCCCTGGAATCAGCATGTTCGGTTTCTAGCAGCCCCGGATCTTCTGGGATTTTGAAATTTATTACTGGGCCGAATTTCTCGGGGTCAAAGGATTTTCCTATTGATTTAGATGTCGCCAGCCCATCTAGTCCTGACCCCATGGGCCCAGATACTGTCAATGCCCCAATCGATGTATCTGATGATGATTTTGAGGATTTTGGTTCCCAGGCCGCTGATATTCCCTCCCCTCGGGATATTGCACGCGACTTGCAGAGTTTTGATGAGATGATTGAGGACCTCGTAGCTAGGTTTTGGGACTGCCAAAAAATTTTGGGTATGGCCCACACGTCGGCGACCTGCACTAACAAAGTTTGGCCGCTAGTGTTTTAGGTCGGGTCACATTAAAAAAGATTGCGTCCGCCAACCGCCAGAGTTGTCCATCTGGGTGCCTGAAGTCCCATCGCCGTGTTTCGTTTCTTGGGACCGTGCAGAGCTTTTGGCCTCTCCGCCTTCCAATCCACCGCAGCAGCCTAAAAACCCCCCAATCTGCTCCTCCTCCATTACTACCACCACTACAATCTGCTGTGGACTCTCCCCCTCTGCCTGATCTTTCAATGGTGGTATATGCTCTCGACCCACCACGCTTCCTTCCTGCTGGTTACGACATCATTGACGGCGGCGGCGAAAGATTGCCACGCACCTTCTTCACCGCCCATCAGCCACCTCCTCGCAGGCATGAGCAGTTCATGGTGGCCATTGTCGAGCTTGTGCCTCCTGCTCATATGGTGGCCATCAGACGGGAGCAGGTTCTTCACTTCATCACCTAGACCCTACAAGTTCCGGTACGTTCTGCTCAGCCATGGGTTCATGGAGTTGGTCTTTTTGAGATGGAAGATCCAGTGGTCAGAGGATCTTTTACTATGCATCCACCGTTTCCTTTGGGTCTGGATGAGGATGGTGAGGAGTTCTTTGTCAGATTTATTCCGCATGACCGTGGTGAGGGGTTTCGGGCCATGCATGGCCATCCTACTGGCTGGCTAATGTTCATCGGCATACCACTAGATTATCAGAACACCCAGGGCCTTGCTAATGTGGTGGGTACCTTTGTTTAGTTTCATTATTGGAACCATAATGACCGCCGACGTGCTCGCTCCCTTGTCAGAGCCTCTTTCCCTGACAATGCTCTGGTTCCTCACGATGTTGTGTTCAGAGAGTTTGCTAATTGGGGAGGAACGATTGTGTCTTGGACATCTGCCTGCTATATTATTGATGTTGAGTTTGTTGAGGCCATGATTGGTGTGGATGAAGACCCGATGCCTCTGGATGGTAATCCACATCCTCTACCTGGAGAAAACCCACCGCAACCATTCTTGGCTATGCCACCTTACCCAGCTTTGGGTTGGAATGATGTCCCACCAAATAATCAGCCACAATAGCAAGGGTTCAATGGTTGGGGCACCAATGCACAGCACGATGAGGGCCGGGGGCCCTGGTAGGAACACGATCAGCATCAGCCTATGGAGAATGTGCAGGAGGGCACGCAGAACTAGGAAGAGGTTCAACAGAATTCTGTGCTCATGGACGCGCCATCTTTTGGTTCTTCTGGTTCAGTTCCGCAGATGGAGCAGCAAGGTCTGAATATGGAGGTTCAGCAACAATTGCATCAGCCTGTGGTGGACCCAATTCAGTTGGGTATTGTTCGGGTGGTATACGGGCCGGTTCTGCCACCCCAGATGATTTGGGAATGCACCTTCTGCATGATGCTGCCTGAGATAGTTTCATCCAAGATCCTCTGTTCTCCTTCTGTGTCAGTGCTCCCACCTTTTGTGCTACCTCGACGCTTTTGGCCCTGGGCGATTGAATTGGATTTTATAACCAAGATGGCATCTGCTGGTTTCTTCTCTTCTGCTACCCGTGGTCCTAGGAAGAGATCTTCAGTTGTTATCGAGCAACTCCAGTCGCAGTCGCCCACCACATCTGAACCTAAACAACTTTGCCAGGAGGTGCAGTCTATTGAACCACATCAGTTCAGTCAGGAAGTTTCTGTTGATTTCCACTTTTAGGCTCATACCCCTCCTGTCCTTGGTAAACGCATGTCATGCAGAGCTCGCAAGTCTGTTAAGATTGTGGCCGCGGAACCTGACTTCTCTACCCGTCGGATCACTCGTAGTTGTGCCAAGGCAACAGGATACAACCCAACCTCTGCTATCCTGATGAAATCTTCAATCTTACGTCGTCCTCACGCCAAGAAGCCGCGGATTCCCACGCCGGCTACGGGAGAAGACGACGCTGCTCTTCCACCACCTACGCCCATCCCTATTCTACGGGAGCTGGGAGCGGCATTGCAGATCCCTCATGAAGATCTCACCGTGGCAAAGCTTATGGCTGGCCCCGAGTGTAATGATTCCAGCAAGTCTTCCAATGACAAGTGATCTTACTCATTTAGGTTGTGGGAGGGTTCGGGGGCCCCTTTTATTTTGGGTTGTTGTTATCTATGGCTATTGTGTTTTGGTTGTATCTGTGGATTGTCTGAACCTTGTCCTACTATGCTACTCGTATTGTTATGCGGTTATGAGTTTTATCTTCTATTATGCCTGTGTTCATGGATAGTACATCTTTTCGTACTTGGCGAGTCTTATGTTGGAATGTGCGAGGGTTGAACTCTGAGGACAGACAAAGAGATGTCAAAGCTAAAATTGAGGAGAGTAAATGTTCTATCATCTGTCTGCAGGAAACTAAGTGTGAGCATTTTGATCTGCGAGCGATCCGTGCCTTTTGTCCCCGTAGGTTTGATAACTTTGTGTTCTCTCCCTCTGTGGGAGCGTCAGGTGGTATTTTGGTTATTTGGAATTCGGCAGTTTTCAGTGGCACACTGGTGGAGGTGCAACGTTGTGGTGTGGTTATCTCATTTAAATCGGTGCACAACTATGAAATGTGGACTTTGGTGTCTGTCTACAGCCCTTGTCAAGGTCTTCTACGAGATGAGTTTGTTCATTGGTTGTATAATCTTTCTATTCCAGATAATCTAAATTGGCTCCTTCTTGGTGATTTTAATTTCATCAGATCTTTGGATAATAGGAATAGACGAGGGGGCGATGTCAATGACATCTTCTTTTTTAATGAGATCATTTGTCACCTAGGTTTGCTTGAGTTGCCCCTAAAAGGCAGAGCTTATACTTGGTCTAATATGCAGGAGCAACCCCTCATGGAGCAACTTGACTGGTTTTTTACTACTGCTGACTAGATAACATCCTATCCTAATACAGTGGTGCTACCTTTGGCAAAAACATCCTCTGATCATGCGCCATATGTTGTATCAATTGATACCACCGTTCCAAAGTCCAAAGTTATCTGTTTTGAAATTTTTTGGGTTGAAATGCCAGGTTTTTTGGAATGTGTCAGGAACTCATGGGAAGCACCTGTTGCTGCTGGTTTATCTGCATCTGCCATCCTCACTGTCAAGTTCAAGAGATTGAGATTTGCCCTTAAGCGGTGGAGCACTGATCTTTCCTCCTTAAAGAAGCTGGCTTCCAAATGCTCTGAGGTGGTTTTGTACTTTGACTCTCCGGAAGAACTCAGACCACTGACTAGACCTGAGTTCAATTTCAGGAAAATTGTTAAGCTACAGTATGAAAGACTTCTGAAACTGCATCACATATATTGGAAGCAGAGGTGCACTATTAGATACATCTTGGTGGGGGATGAGAATTCCAAGTTCTTTCATGCTATGGCCTCTAAGAGACTCAGTCGAAATTCGATCTCTTCTCTGCAGTGAGAGGATGGTTCAACAGTTAGTGAGCATGACCAAATGGCAGGTATATTATGGCACTCTTTCAAGGCTAGAATGGGCCAAGCTCAGGGTATATCCATGGGATTTGACCTCTCTTCTCTTATTCAACCAATCCAAGGGCTAGAGGATTTGGTTGCCCCCTTTTCCGATGAGGAAATCTCTACTGTGTTAAAGGGTTTGCCTACCGATCGGGCACCTGGGCCAGACGGTTTCAATGGTTTGTTTGTCAAAAGGTGTTGGAACATTATTGAGAATGATTTCAGACAGTTAGTTCATGAGTTTTATGACAGGAAGATCAGCCTACAGAACATTAATTCTTCCTTCATAACACTCATTCCCAAAATGTTGGCGCCTTTGTGCCCCAACGATTTTCGGCCAATTTCTTTAACTAACACATGTCTCAAGTTCTTAACAAAATTTCTAGCTACTAGATTGCACAAGGTCATCCTCAGGTGCATACACAAGAACTAGTATGGTTTTCTGAAGCATCGCTCAATCCAGGATTATTTAGCCTGAGCTTTCTAGTATATCCATCAGTGCAAGCAATCAAAGAAGCCCATCATTATCTTAAAGCTGGATTTTGCTAAGGCCTTTGATACAGTGGAACATGAGGTCATCTTAGCTCTCCTTTCTACAAAAGGTTTTCCTCCCAAATGGATTGGCCGGGTCAAGGAAATTATGTTCTCTAGTGACTCTCACGTGCTTCTCAATGGCCTCCCTGGCAATCATTTCAAATGCAAGCGTGGGGTTCGGCAAGGGGATCCTTTTTCCCCACTTCTCTTTGTTTTGGCAGCAGATCTTCTACAGTCTGTTGTCAACAAGATGTTGCTAGATGGTCATCTCACTCTTCCTATTGAGTGTCATGACCCTGATTTTCCCATCATTCAGTATGCTGATGATACAATCTTGATTTTACCTGTGGTTGAGGCTCAGTTAGTTGCTCTAAGGGATATGTTACATGTTTTTGCTGCCTCCACTGGCCTGAGAATTAATTTTGCAAAATCCATGATGGTGCCTATAAATGTCCCAGAAGCTGAAGCTATCAGGCTTCCTCAAGTTTTTCAATGTGTCCTTGGAAATTTGTCGTTCACTTACCTTGGTCTTCCTTTGGGCACAACTAAACCCACGATCCAGGATTTGATGTCCCTAGTGGATTCTGTGGAGAGGCGTCTGACAGGTAGTTCTGCTATGTTGAATCAAGGTTGTCGGCTTCAGTTGCTGAGATCTGTTCTCTCTTCCATGCCCATATATTTCCTATGCTCCCTGTCCATCCCGCCTGGCATCATCAAGCAATTGGAACGAATCATGAGACAATGCCTTTGGAGAGGAAATTCTGATACCCCTAGGCAATCTCTTGCCGCGTGGGACTTGGTTTGTAGACCTAAGGAGAAAGGTGGTTTGGGTGTTATTAATCTGCATCTCCAGAATCAAGGGCTTCTCATTAAGCACATACATAAATTCTTCAATAAGGCTGATATACCTTGGGTATCCTTGTTGTGGAATTCATACTATGATGGAGTAGTCCCACAAGCCACTGTCCTATGTGGCTCCTTTTGGTGGAAAGATATCTTCAAATTAGTTGACAATTACAGAGCCATAGCCTCGGTTTTGGTTAATAAGGGGGATTCAGTTTTGTTCTGGTCTGATGCTTAGAAACTGGATGGTTCTACTATGCCTTTGAGATAAAGACTCCCATGATTATTTTCTTATGTTCTGGATGATAAGATCTCTGTGGCTGATTTTATTGATAGTCAGGATAGAGCTTCTTTTTTCCAGCTACTTATCTCCCAACAAGCTGCAACTGAATTGGATTCACTCATTTCCTGGGTTAACAATTTGCAGAGGGACCCCTATGTTAATGATGTTTGGTCTTGGGTTGGACCTTCTGGTGCTTACACGTCAAACAACTATTATACCATTATGCATTCTCATATGCCCACTATTGAGCCCTGCAAATGGTTATGGAGCAGTCAGTGCATGCTGAAAATTAAGGTCTTTGCTTGGTTATTATTCCTTGATAGGCTCAACACCAAAGGATCTGCTCATGAGGAGGCACTAGCGTGCTATTGAGGATGATAATCTTTGTGTTCTGTTCCATCAACATACATATGAGGATCGCACGCACTTGTTCTTCTCTTGTAACTTCAGTACCAGAATTTGGAACTATCTGCAAATTGACTGGTCTGGCGGCTCCAATGTTCATCAATGCATTTCTTTGGCCAGGCAGAGATTTGCTAAAAAAACCTTCTTCTTTGAGGTGGTCTTCACGGCGGCTTGGAATATTTGGATTCTTCGGAATGGCAGGACCTTTAGAGGGGAAAGAGCTACCTTTAGTGTTTGGCGTTGTAAATTTGTACATGATTTAACTCTGCTCTGCCATAGAGTTAAGGCTCATGTTAGACCTCTCATTTTGAATTGGTTGGAGGGGCTTCATTGAGTCATGTTTTGTATAGGTAGGTATAGGTAAGCTTGGACACTCTGGCTTTTTTTCTTTTTTGCTTTAATTTTGTACAGTTGACTTGTATTGGACTCTTTTTATGGAATAAAAGACTATGGGGCATTGCTCTGCAGTAGTTAGTCAAAAAAATGTATGTTGTCATTATGGTTTGACCGGTAAAGATCTTCGTAGAATATGTAGGAACCAATATGAGCATCTAGGTTCCGCTATTCGTTATTGACCGGAGAGGTATCTCGGTCATGTCTACATAGTTCTCGAACCCGTAGGGTCCGCACGCTTAACGTTTGATGACGATTTTATATTATATGAGTTATGTGATTTGGTGACCGAATGTTGTTCGGAGTCCTGGATGAGATCACGGACATGATGAGGAACCACGCCATCATGCTGAAGAAACTCTCCCTCAACACTTTGCTGGATCAAGAGTTCGAGGGACATCATCGATCTGAACGTGTGCAGAACTCGGAGTTGCCGTATGTTCGGTGCTTGATCGATCAGAAGGAGAAGAAGTTCGACT
This sequence comes from Triticum aestivum, assembly GCF_018294505.1. NCBI lineage: Eukaryota > Viridiplantae > Streptophyta > Magnoliopsida > Poales > Poaceae > Triticum > Triticum aestivum. The sequence goes on along the minus strand of NC_057800.1, from coordinate 402,589,156 downwards.
ACATCAACCATGTTGTCAAACGCTTCCGCTTTCGGTCTACGAGGGTACATGGACACACTCTCCCCCTCTCATTGCTATGCATCTCCTAGGTAGATCTTGCGTGAGTGTAGGAAATTTCTGAAATTGCACGCTACATTCCCCAACATAAATCCTTAGTCGTTTGCTTGCAAGCTTATGATGTGTATTACCAAGAGGGCCCAGAGATACCTCTCCGATACTCGGAATGACAAATCCTAATCTCAATCTATGCCAAATCAACAAATACCATTGGAGATACCTGTGGAGCATCTTTATAATCACCCATATACGTTGTGACATTTGATAGCACACACGGCATTCCTCCGGTATCCGGGAGTTGCATAATCTCATAGTTGAAGGAATATGTATTTGACATGAAGAAAGCAATAGCAATAAAACTGTACGATCATTATGCAAAGCTAACGGATAGGTCTTGTCCATCACATCATTCTCTTAATGATGTGATCCCATTATCAAATGACAACTCATGTCCATAGTTAGGAAACCTTAACCATCTTTGATCAACGGGCTAGTCAAGTAGAGGCTCACTAGGGACATGGTGTTTGTTTATATATTCACACATGTATTTAGGTTTTCGATCAATACAATTCTTGCATGAATAATAAACCTGTATCATGAATAAGGAAATACAAAATAACAACTTTATTATTGCCTCTAGGGCATATTTCCTTCACTTTATTATTGCCTCTAGGGCATATTTCCTTCATCATCCTCATTGGTGCCTCTCCGATGATGCGTGAGTGTTCACCATAGACCTACGGGTTTGTAGACAGTAGCTAGATGGATTCTTCTCTCTTTTTGATTCTTAATACAATGGTCTCTTGGAGATCTATTTGATGTAATGCCTTTTTGCGGTGTGTTTGTTGGGATCCAATGAAGTTCGGGTTTATGATCAAATTTTTATCCATGAGTATTATTTGAGTCTTATTTGATCTCTTATATGCATGATTATTTATAGCCTCGTATTTATTTGCCGAATCTTTGGTTTAGTTAGGCCAACTAGATTGATTTTTCTTGCAATGGGAAGAGGTGCTTTGTGATGGGTTCGATCTTGCGGTATCCTCTCCCAGTGACAGAAGGGGCAGGGAGGCACACATGTATCGTTGCTATTAAGGATAACAAGATGGGGTATATTCCTACATGAATAGATCTTGTCTACATCATGTCATCGTTCTTATTGCATTACTCCATTTCTCCATGAACATAATACACTAGATGCATGTTGGATAGCGGTTGATGTGTGGAGTAATAGTAGTAGATGCAGGCAGGAGTCGGTCTACTAATCTTGGATGTGATGCCTATATATTGATCATTGCTTTGGATATCATCATAATTATTTCTTCTATCAATTGCCCAACAGTAATTTGTTTACCCATCGTGTGCTATTTTCTTGAGAGAAGCCACTAGTGAAATCTACGGCCCCCGGGTCTATCTTTTATCATATTTGCTTTCCAATCTATCTTTTGCCATATTTATTTTCAGATCTATATTTCCAAAAACCCAAAAATACCTTGCTGCACTTTATTTATTTATTTATTTTATTTCACATTTTATCGAGATCTATTTATCCAATCTACCACAAATCAACCTATCTTTTTACCGTGAAGGGATTAACAACCCCTCTTACGCATCGAGTTGTGATGTCTACTATGCAACTTTATTCATGTAGACTCGTGTTGGTCCTCCAAGCGTAGAGTTTTGTAGGACAGTAGCAATTTTCCCTTGAGTGGATGACCTAAGGTTTATCAATCTGTGGGAGGTGTAGGATGAAGATGGTCTCTCGCAAACAATCTTCCAACCAAATAACAAAGAGTCTCTTGTGTCCCCAACACATCAAATACAATGGTAAATTGTATAGGTGCACTAGCTCGGTGAAGAGATGGTGATACAAGTGTAGTAATGGTAGTAGATATTGATTTTTGTAATAGGAAAAATAAGAAACAGCAAGGTAACAAGTAGCAAAAGTGAGCACAAACAGTATTGCAATGCTTGAAAATGAGGCCTAGGGTCCGTACTTTTGCTAGTGCAATCTCTCAACAGTGCTAATATAATTGGATCATATAACCATCCCTCAACGTGCGATGAAGAATCACTCCAAAATTCTTATCTAGCGGAGAACATAAGAAGAAATTGTTTGTAGGGTACGAAACCACCTCAAAGCTATTATTTCCGATCAATCTATCGAAGAGTTCGTACTAAAATACCACCAAGCTATTATTTCCGATCTATCTAACCAAGAGTTCGTACTAAAATAACACCATGTGATACACATCAACCAACTCTAATGTCACATCGAGTATTTCTGAGTTGATTATACGATATGCATCAAACAATTTCAGATTCATAATACTCAATCCAACACAAAGAATCTCAAAGAGTGCCCCAAGATTTCTACCGGAGAAACAAAGAACAGAGCGTGCATCAACCCCTATGCATAGATTACCCCAATGTCACCTCGGGAATCCATGAGTTTAGTGCCAAAACACACATCAAGTGAATCAATATGATATCCCATTGTCACCACGGGTATTCATAGCAAGACATACATCAAGTGTTCTCAAATCCATAAAAGTATTCAATCCGATAAAACGAAATCTCAAAGGGAAAACTCAATTCACAACAAGATAGAGAGGGGGAAACACCATATGATCCAACTATATTAATAAAGCCTGCGATACATCAAGATCGTGACATCTCAAGAACACGAGAGAGGGAGAGAGAGATTAAACACATATCTACTGGTACAAACCCTCAGACCCGAGGGTGGACTACTCCCTCCTCATCATGGTGGCCACCGGGATGATGAATATGGCCACCGGTGATGATTTTCCCCTCCGGCAGGGTGTCAAAACGGGGTCTAAATTGGTTTTTCGTGGCTACAGAGGCTTGCGGCAGCAGAACTTCTAATTTATCGACTCCCCTAGGGTTTCTGGCATATTTGGGGATTTATAGGACGAAGAGGCGGTGTGGGAGGCCACCGAGGTGGCACAATCCCCTAGGGCGCGCCTAGGCCTCCTGGCACGCCCTGGTGGGTTGTGCCCACCTCGGTCCTCCCCTCTAGTACTTCTTTGGCCCACTAGTGGTCTTTGGTCCAAAAAATTCTCCAAAAAGTTTCGCTGCGTTTGGACTCCGTTTAGTATTGATTTTCTGCGATGTAAAAAACAAGCAAAAAAACAACAACTGGTACTGGGCACTATGTCAATAGGTTAGTCTCAAAAAATGATATAAACTTGCTATAAAATGATTGTAAAACATCCAAGAATGGTAATATAACAGCATGGAACAATAAAAAATTATAGATACGTTGGAGACGTATCAGGTTGCAAGTACTTGTTCTTTGTGTGCAGGTACCGTTTACATAGTGTTGCTTGGTCCTCCTACCGGATTGATACCTTGGTTTCATAATTGAGGGAAATACCTATCATACTGTATTGCATCATTCGTTCCTCTTTGGGGAAACACCGACGCAATTTCAAGCCGCATTAGTGGCGCATGTGCTTTTCGGAAGTAAAGTAGGAACATTAGCTGACCAATTAAACATTCTCTATTTTAGTACATGTCAGCATCATATCAGATTCGTATTTGAGCAACTAAGTTTGGAATTATGAGTGACATGTTGTTTAGCTTGATGGGTTGAGGAGCACTGCTTGCACGTCTTGAAGCACCTATGATGATGGTACTGAATATATGGGAATGTCTACATGCAAGTCGCCTGACTTTTGTCATTTGGTCTAGTCGACCATTTTAGGCAGTTGGATGAAGATCCTACGTCTCCTAACCCTTCTTCTTCCTTGCCTCTTATTCTTTCCCCTTTCATGGAGATTTCAAATGCAATGAAGACACAATGATTTTTGGCGTGGTTCCAATATGTGGTGCTATCATACGTCCACGTTGATGGAGACTTCAACCCACGGAGCGTAACGGTTGCCCGAGTCCACGAAGGGCTCCACCCATGAAGGGTCCACAAAGAAGCAACCTTGTCTATTCCACCATGGCTTACTGATTGCTTGTATCTGCATTGGTATTTCCGCGAGGAGGAGAGGATGATGCAACACAACAATGGTAAGTATTTCCCTCGGTTATGAAACTAAGTTTATCAATCCAGTAGGAGAACCAAGCAACATTATGTAAACAGTACCTGCACACAAAACAAATACTTGCAACCCAACGCGTAAGAGGGGCTGTCAATCCCTCCTGGGTATTGAGATAGATTAAATTGTATGAGATTGGATAAATAGATCTAGCAAAAACATGAAATAAAATAAATAAAGAAAAGGTGTAGCAAAGTATTTTGGGGTTTTTTGGAATAATAGATCTGAAAATAATATGTAGGAAATAGAACCGGGGGCCGTAGATTTCACTAGTGGCTTCTCTCGAGAAAATAGAATGCGGTGGGTAAACAAATTACTGTTGGGCAATTGATAGAAGAGAAAAAAATTATGACGATATCCAAGGCAATGATCATGTATATAGACATCACGTCCAAGATTAGTAGACCGACTCCTGCCTGCATCTACTACTATTACTCCACACATAAACCGCTATCCAGCATGCATCTAGTGTATTAATTTCATGGAGAAATGGAGTAATGCAATAAGAACAATGACATGATGTAGACAAGATCTATTCATGTAGGAATAGACCCCATCTTTTTATCCTTAATGGAAACGATACATGCATGGCATGTCTCCTTCTGTCACTGAGAATAAGCACCTCAAGATCGAACCCATCACAAAGCACCTCTTCCCATTGCAAGAAAAACCAATCTAGTTGGCCAAACCAAACCAAAGTTTCGGAGAAGAAATACAAGGCTATAAAGATCATGCATATAAGGGTTCAAAGAAGACTCAAATAATATTCATAGATACATCTGATCATAAACTCACAATTCATCGGATCCCAACAAACACACCGCAAAAAGTCATTACATCAAATAGATCTCCAAGAACAACGAGGAGAACATTGTATTGAGAATCAAAAAGAGAGAAGAAGCCATCTAGCTACTGCCTACGCAGCCGTAGGTCTGTGGTAAACTACTCACGCATCATCGGAGGAGCATCAATGAGGATGATGAACCCCTCCGTAATCGTGTCCCCCTCCGGCAAGGTGTCGGAATAGGGCTCTAGATTGGATCTCGTGGTTCTAGAACTTGCGGCGACTGGAATTTTGTTTCATCGACTCCCGTAGGGTTTCTGGAATATTTGGGTATTTATAGAGCTGAGAGGCGGTGGAGAGGACACCCGTGGGCCCCACTACCCAGTAGGGCGTAGGGGCCTCTGGCGCGCCCTAGTGCCTTGTGGTCCCCACAGGGCTCCCCTCCTGCACTTCCTTGGCTCCCAAGTTGTCTTCTGGGCAAAAAAAATCTCCAAAAAGTTTTGTTGTGTTTGGACTCTGTTTGATATGGATATTCTGTGGAGTAAAAACAAGCAAAAAACAGCAATTGGCACCGAGCACTATGTCAATAGGTTAGTCCCAAAAAATGATATAAAGTTGCTACAAAATAAATATAAAACATCTAAGAATGATAATATAACAGCATGGAACAATAAAAAATTATAGATACGTTGGAGTCGTATCACTTACATCCACCAAGGACTAGCCTCACTCGGGTAGATCTTCATGAAGTAGGCGATCACCTTGCCCTTACAAACTCCTTGGTTCAACTCCACATGTTCTTGGAGGCCCCCAAGTGACACCTAACCAATCTAGGAGACACCACTGTCCAAAAGGTAATAGATGTTGTGTTGGTGATGAGCTCCTTGCTCTTGTGCTTCAAATGATAGTCTTCTCAACACTCAATCTCTCTCACACAGATTTGGCTTGGGTAGGAGAATGATTGGAGTGGAAAGCAACTTGAAGAGGCCAGAAATTAAGGTTCAAATGGTAGTAATGAAATCTCTTGATCTCAACACACGAGCAGGTGGTTCACTGCTACCTCTTGAGCACTGCGTTGGTTTTCCCTTGAAGAGGAAAGGGTGATGCAGCAAAGTAGCGTAAGTATTTCCCTAAGTTTTTGAGAACCAAGGTATCAATCCAGTAGGAGGCCACGCATGAGTCCCTCACACCTACACAAACAAATAAAATCCTCGCAACCAACGCAATAAAGGGGTTGTCAATCCCTTCACGGTCACTTATGAAAGTGAGATCTGATAGATATGATAAGATAATATTTTTGGTATTTTTATGATAAAGATGCAAAGTAAATAAAGCAAAATAAGAATGGTGCAAGAAATAGCTTGTTGACGGAAGATTAATATGATGGAAAATAGACCCGGGGGCCATAGGTTTCACTAGTGGCTTCTCTCGAGAGCATAAGTATTACGGTGGGTAAACAAATTACTGTTGAGCAATTGACAGAATTGAGCATAGTTATGAGAATATCTAGGTATGATCATGTATATAGGAATCACGTCCGAGACAAGTAGACCAACTCCTGCCTGCATCTACTACTATTACTCCACACACCGACCGCTGTCCAGCATGCATCTAGAGTATTAAGTTCAAAAGAACAGAGTAACGCTTTAAGCAAGATGACATGATGTAGAGGGATAAACTCATGCAATATGATATAAACCCCATCTTGTTATCCTCGATGGCAACAATACAATACGTGCCTTGCTGCCCCTACTGTCACTGGGAAAGGACACCGCAAGATTGAACCCAAAGCTAAGCACTTCTCCCATTGAAAGAAAGATCAATCTAGTAGAGACTTGATACCTTGGTTTTATTTTACTTTGCTTTTATTTTACTTTGCATCTCTATCATAAAAATACCAAAAATATTATCTTATCATATCTATCAGATCTCACTCTCGTAAGTGACTATGAAGGGATTGATAACCCCTTATCGCGTTGGTTGCGAGGAGTTATTTGTTTTGTGCAGGTACGAGGGACTCGCGCATAGCCTCCTACTGGATTGATACCTTGGTTCTTAAAAACTGAGGGAAATACTTACGCTACTTTGCTGCATCATCCTTTCCTCTTCAAGGAAATCCAACGCAGTGCTCAAGAGGTAGCAGTAGGCCAAACCAAACTGATAATTCGAAGAGACTTGCAAAGATAACCAATCATACATAAAAGAATTCAAAGAAGATTCAAATATTGTTCATAGATAAACTTGATCATAAACCCACAATTCATCAGTCTCAACAAACACACCGCAAAAGAAGATTACATTGAATAGATCTCCACAAGAGAGGGGGAGAAATTGTATTGAGATCCAAAAAGAGAGAAGAAGCCATCTAGCTAATAACTATGGACCCGAAGGTCTGAGGTAAACTACTCACACATCATCGAAGAGGCTATGATGTTGATGTAGAAGCCCTCCGTGATCGATGCCCCCTCCGGCGCAGCTCTGAAAAAGGCCCCAAGATGGGATCTCACGGGTACAGAAGGTTGCGGCGGTGGAATTAGGGTTTTGGCTCCGTACCTGATAGTTTGGGGGTACGTAGGTATATATAGGAGGAAGAAGTACGTCGGTGGAGCAACGTGGGCCCCATGAGGGTGGAGGGCGCGCCTGGGGGGGTAGGCGCGCCCCCCTCCTCGTGCCTTCCTGGTTGATGTCTTGACGTAGGGTCCAAGTCCTCTGGATCACGTTCGTTCCGAAAATCACATTCCCGAAGGTTTCATTCCGTTTGGACTCCGTTTGATATTCTTTTTCTGCGAAACTCTGAAATAGGCAAAAAAACAGCAATTCTGGGCCGGGCCTCCGGTTAATAGGTTAGTCCAAAAAATAATATAAAAGTGTATAATAAAGCCCAATAATGTCCAATACAGAATATAATATAGCATGGAACAATCAAAAATTATAGATACGTTGGAGATGTATCATTCACTCTCATAAAATGAATGCTAGAAGTTGTGTTTCATTCTGACGGCTCTATTACTGAGTAAGAGGGGGTGGATGGGTATGAATAGCCTCCACACGAAATCCAACCATTACACACTTTTGACCAAACTTAGTGGCATCGACTGGAATTCTCGGTGAGACCGACCTGTGCAAAAGATATGAACGTTGGAGGTCTCGGTGGGACTGACTGGATCATCTTGGTGGGACCTAAGTGCAATGGCAAAGGCAGAACCGCGTTCGGTAATTTCGATCAGCTTCACTCGGTGATTCCGAAGTGAAGTGATTTCATCACAGAAACTTGGTCAGGCCATCTCTGTGGGACCGAGGGCCATTTTGGTTAGAGCGAAATCATGGAAATATGCCCTAGAGGCAATAATAAAGTTGTTGTTATTATATTTCCTTATTCATGATAAAGGTTTATTATTAATGCTAGAATTGTATTGACCAGAAACTTAAATAAATGTGTGGATACATAAACAAATACCGTGTCCCTAGAAGCCTATACTAGACTAGCTTGTTGATCAAGAGATGGTTAAGGTTTCCTAACCATAGACATGTGTTGTCACTTGATACCGGGATCGCATCCGTTAGCATAGCATATGATCATTCAGCTTATTGCTACCGCTTTCTTAATGTCAAATACATATTCCTTCGACCATGAGATCATGCAACTTCCGGATATTGGAGGAATACCTTGTGTGCTATCAAACGTCACAACATAAATGGGTGATCATAAAGATGCTCTATTGGTATCTCTGAAGATGTTTGTTGAGTTGGCATGGATCGAGATTGGGATTTGTCACTCTGTGTATCGGAGAGGTATCTCTGGGCCCTCTCGGTAATACAACATCACAATAAGTTTGCAAGCAAAGTGGCTAAGGAGTTAGTTACGAGATGACGTATTACGAAACGAGTAAAGAGACTTGCTAGTAACGATATTGAACTAGGTATGGAGATACCGACAATTGAATCTCGGGTAAGTAACACACCAACAGACAAAGGGAATTACGTATGTTGTCATAAAGGTTCGACCGATAAGGATCTTCGTAGAATATGTAGGAACCAATATGGGCATCCAGGTCCCGCTATTGGTTATTAACCGGAGAGGCGTCTCGGTCATGTCTACATCATTCTCGAACCCGTAGGGTCCGCATGCTTAACGTTCGTTGATGATATAGTATTCTATGAGTTATGTGAGTTGGTGACCGAATGTTGTTCGGAGTCCCGGATGAGATCACGGACATGACGAGGAGCTCTGAAATGGTCCAGAGGTAAATATTGATATATAGGACGATGCTATTTGGTCACCAGAAAGGTTTCGGGATATACCGTATATTCATCGGAGTGCCGGAAGGGGTTCTGGGAGGCCACCGATAAGTGGTGGGCCTTATGGGCCAAAAGGGGGAAGCACACCAGCCCACAAAGGGGCTGGCGCGCCCCTCCACCCCTGCGCACGCGTCAAGGAAGGGAGGGAAGGAAGGGGGGCTGCCTTCCTTTCCTTCCCCCCATGTTCATATATGGAAGGGGGCGGCTAGGCAGGCCCTAGGATTGGCCACCGGCCCTTTGGGGCGCCCTAGGGCTGCCTCCTCTCCCCCCTCCGCCTATATATATGAGAGGAGGGAGATGGGCAACACACACCATGATCCCCAAGCCATGTGCGGCGCCCCTCTCCTTCTAGTTCATTCTCGGTCGTATTTTCGTAGTGCTCGGCAAAGCCCTGCGGAGATAGTTACATCACCACCGTCACCACACCGTCGTGCTGCCGGGACTTATCTACTACTTCGCCTGTCTTGCTGGATCAAGAAGGCGAGGACGTCATCGAGTTGAACGTGTGCTGAACGCGGAGGTGTCGTACATTCGGTGCTTGATTGGGCAGATCATGAAGGTGTATGACTACATCAACCGTGTTGATAAATGCTTCCGCTAAACGGTCTACGAGGGTACGTAGACATATTCTCCCCTATCATAGCTACGCATCTCCATGGATAGATCTTGCATGTATGTAGATTTTGTTTTTGTTTTCCATGCAACCTTCCCCAACACGAAATGTTAGGGTTTTGGGTGTGGCAGTAGAATAGTCATCTCGGTGGGTCTAGAATGGAATGTATCGATGGGACCAAAATGATGAATTAGGGTTTTCGACAAATGTGATTTGGGAAAGTGACCGAGGGTTTTTGGAGCAATATCACTGAGCACTTTGAGCAACAACCTCATCAACAATACCTCACCCCATTTTAATAGTATTGGCTTTCCTAAGTGACTCAATGTGATTTGGATCACTAAACCAAAAATGTAGAGTCTTGTGGTAGCCAAATTTGTTCTTCACATTTTCTCGAAAAAAAATTGATCTTCACATTTTGAGGGGTCCACATCCATTAGTCCATGCCATGCCAATCATTGATCTTTTCTGAAATCTATCATCAATATTCATTAGATCAATGACATATATCTTTTTATTAATTATCAAAACCATCCGGGGATTAGTTGCACTTTCAAGCCAGCTAATTAATTCTCAGAAATGATCTATTCAATTTGGTGCATGTTGTACAAAGGAAGATCAGGAGGAGGTACGTGAGGTGTTGCAAATTCAGAGTGAGGATTTTGAAGCAAAATACTTGGGGCTCCCAACCCCTGATGGTCGAATGCATAAAGGAATATTTCAGAATTTGACTGAGAGGTTGATGAAGAGAATAATGCTATGGGGGACACCCTCTCTCAAGCAACAAAGGAAACGATGATAAAAGCGGTTGGTCAGGCCCTCCCTACCTACATTATGGGTGTGTTTAAGTTGACATACTCTATTTGTGATGACCTTACCAATTTAGTTCGCAACTTCTGGTGGGGTAAAAAAGAAGGAAAAAGAAAGGCCCGTTGGATATCCCGGGACAGGATGACTGAACCTAAATGCAGAGGAGGGGTGGGTTTCCATGACTTCCACCTTTTTAATCAAGCGTTGCTTGCGCAACAAGCTTGGCACCTTCTAACGAAGCCGTATGCCCTATGTGTGAGGGTTTTAAAAGCTAAATGTTATCCTAATGGCTCCCTCGAGGGTACTATTTTTCCAGGAAATGCATCTTCGACATGGCATGCCATACATCATGGACTAGACCTTCTCAAGAAGGGCTTGGTCTGGCGTATTGGTAATGGCAAGAGTGTCAGAATCTCGAGAGACACGTGGCTGCCGAGGCCACATTCATATCGGGTCATCACCAACTAGGCAAACTGCCGCCTACACTGGGTCTCAGAGCTGCTGGACGACCAAGGGCGTTGGGATGAGGCTGCTCTTCACACTCACTTCATGTAGGTTGACGTGCAAGAGATATTGAAGATTCGGCCATCGCTTGCGTCATCTTGAGGATGTCCTCACATGGCCGCCCGACCCTGCAGAAGCATCAGGAGCGCGTACAAGCTGGCACTCGACGAAAAAAATCGCACTTCTACGTGTGCCACGAGAAGGGCACCAGACGGCGCCAGAGCCATCCGGGACACGGTATGGAGGTGCCCTGCTCCCCCTAAGGTATGAGTACTGGCTTGGAGGGTGGTCACAAACTCTTTAGCTACTATGGCTAATATGGAAACAAAGGAAAATAGTCGAAACTGATATCTGTAAAATTTGTGGGGTGGAATACGAGGACACATTCCACGTGTTTTGCAGATGTCCACGTGCTTGGGACTTTGATGTACTATGGAGAAGACATGACACATGCCGAGACTTAAGACCACCGTCAACACGGGACCGGGCTGGCTACTACAGCTTCTCCACCAGTGTAACGAGGACGAGCGCCTCCATGTGCTCATGACAGTATGGTATGTGTCCACAACAAGATTACACACCAGAAGCCGGCGCCTCCAGTTGAAGCCTCTCGTCACTTCCTTTCGAGTTATATTGAGTCGCTCATGTGCATTTGTCAACACCCAAACGCAGATATGTTGAAGGGAAAGATGGTGTTGAGGACTGATCATGCAAAAGCAGAGGGGAGATTGCTCATCTCCTATGGACAATCCCCGGCCGCCGGAAAAGTAGACCAAGCCCCCTATAGGTCGGTGCAAACTGAACGTCGACGGTGCTTTTGCTGAAGCGGACGGGGCCGAAGCTGCAGCTATGATCCCGCGAAATCATCACGGCGATGTGATCTTTGCCTCCTGTCGATTCCTGCCGAGGTGTTCGAGTGCGCTTGAAGCCGAGATCGCAGCATGTATGGAGGGTGTATCTCTCACACTTGAATGGAGCTCTGATCTTTTCATCCTGGAGACTGACCATACAACTGTGTAGCTATGATTATTGAGGCAGGAGTTAATAAGTCGCCGGTTGCATCGCTAGTGGAACAAACAAAGTGTTTGCTGTGTCTAGGACGTGAGCATGGGATAACCCATGTTAGGAGAGATGGAAATCAAGTAAATAGCATAAAACTACTACTTTACAAGCTAGGATTCTAAAAAATTATCGAATTTTAATTTTTCTTAGATAACTACCAAACAGGTGGTTGGTTGTTTCAAAAAACTCTAATCATAGAGTGCTTTAAGATTGATCGTGATTATGACAGTTGGGACCCGCATGTAAGAAAACCGTTTGTTTGACCGTCTGTTTGATTGTTACCTTACATATGAGACCCACATGTCAGTGTCCCTTTGTCATGTTCTAATAAAAAAATCTGTTCTTTTATACATTTACAGATAACCCCTGTAACTTTTCTAAAAAAAGCAATCGGGTCCTTGAATGTTTTCAGAAAAAGCAATCAGGCCCTTGAGGATAACTCGCGTGAGCCAATAGAAACGGCGGCGACAGCTTGCCGGCTGCCAAGTCGCCGTCCAGGCAAAAGAAGACGGCTCGGCCGCTGCGTTCCTCGGCGCGAGCGGGCGACACACTAGGTGGCAGAGTTCCCTGGTGACCACGCATGGTGGCCCGTGCTCCTGTGTGCGGCGACCCGAGCTCCTGGCCATGGCGCGGCTGGTGGTGGCCCGTGTTCCTATGCGAGGCGGCCCGAGCCCTTGGCCATGGCGTGGCTGGTGGCGGCCCGTGCTCCTTGGTGTGGCTGGTGGCGGCCTGGTTTCCTTGGCGCGGCTGGCAGCGACCCTTGCTCCTGGGCGTTGAAGGTGCGCTCCTCGCCATGGCACACGGGTGGCAGCGGCCGTGCTCCTGCTCTGCGGCTGCTCCTCCACGCGGCCTTCATTTCCGTCGTCGACCTTGTCTTGGCGCACGACAAATGGTGGAGGTGGCCGTCGGTGGGTAGGAGTAGTCGGGCAGGGAAGAGGAAGAAGAAAGAGCCAGAGGAGAGAAGAGAAGATAGAGGAAGAAGAGACAACTTACACATGGGTCACATATGTAAGGTAACGGTCAAACAAAGCAGTCAAACAAACGAATTGTTTAGGGATGGGTCCGACCTGTCATAAAATGAGTTAAATCGCTAGCAACGAGTGTTTTGGGTTTTCTGAAACAGCCGACCACCCGTTTGGTAGTTATCTGAGAAAAAATAAAAACCGGTAGTTTTTTCAAACCCTAACCTATAAAGTAGTAGTTTTATGCTACTTACTTATGAAAATCAGGTGAGCCATGAGCTTGCTCAGATGGGCAGGGCGCCACGCACAACCGTTTGGCTCCGCCATGCACCTGTGAAAATTACCCCTTTGTGTAACCTTGAATGCGACAACCCTGATTGGGCTAGCCCAATCCTGTGTATAATTTTCTGGTGTAAATCCCATACCTAAATCATCCTGTTGCGCTACCCCGAAATCCCCGTGACAGCCTCCATTCCGATCAATGCTTCTTTCTTTTGGTATCGGGGAGTGGAAGAAGCTTTCCGTTGTACCAACAAACCGAACACAAAGCGTTTCTTCCCCGCAGAAAGGAAAACAAAGCGTTTCATCAAAAGAAAAACAAAGCAAGTAAAGAACGGCTGGCGCGATCCAGCGATACGCGGTTGGCTGGTTGGACGCATCCACTCCGACTCCAAGAGCGGCGGACGTACGTGGAGAGCACCGCGCCTGGTCCTTCGCTTTCAGCGATCGATTGGATGGGATGGGGTGGGACAACCTGTTTGGGCAAAGCTCTGCACGATACGTTGCGTGCTTGGCGCACTAGCGCAGACTGCACGTCAGATACCATTTTTTTTTTTTGAGGTAGTCAGATACCATTTCTGTGGCAAGTGAAAAGTGCCTGTTCCTCCAAGCACGTACGCGACGCACGTCCTCCCCTTTCAGTCGTAGGCCGTGCCTAAGGCCAACTCCACCTCGCGACCCTAAACAACGAACGTCCGGTTTGGCTGGACTTTGTCTCTTTGAAGCGTCGATGGGTTCGCCCGTGTCCGTGTTTGTTCGATGGGTCGTGGGTGCGTCCAACGCGCGGCCGCACCCAAAAACTGTCCGAGGTGGACGTGAATAATTTAAAAAAAAACTTAAATGAAATGACTAAAAAGGTAAATAAACACAGTTAAAAAAACATAAAACATATATAAGGGTTACGGTTATAAAACGACCCAGTTTCTCAGTCCACTTAAACGGCCCAGTTTCATGATTAACATAAAACCAAAATAAAAAAACGCCTCCCGCGCGCTCCTGCCGCGCCCGTCGATGCCGTGGCCGTCGCTGTCTTCACTGGCCGCAGGTGTCGTCGTCGTCGCTGACGATGTCAACGTAGTCCCGCGACGTCCACAGGTGGGCCGGCGGTCCGTGGTGCACGGGGGCGGCGGGCTGGAAGGTGGTCAGTGCCTGCACCACCTCCTCCCGAGGCGAGGCCTCCCGCTCCGGCGACCGCGACGGCGTGGGGCACCAGTTCACGGCCCCCAGGGCGGCCGCCATCTGCTCAGCGAAGCACGACCAGCTCCACCCCTGGCCCACCAAGTCAGGGTGGAACGCGGTCACCGGCGGCTCCTCCACCACCTTCTCCTTTGGCGCCATCTCCAGCTCGGGGATGGCGACGTCGCCGGCCGCGGAGAGGGCCATCGTCTCCTCGAGGTCCGCCCATTGACGCTCGTCGTGCGTGTGCTTGGAGTCCTTCAGCACACGCGCCATGAGCCGGGCCTCCTCCTCTGCCGTCATGCGAGGAGGTGGGGGTGGCGATGGAGATGGCGACAGCGTGCCCGCGCGCCTGGGGAGCCGCTCGGGGCTCACGTGGCCGCCGACGCCCCGTCGACGTGCCGGCGAAGAACGACGCCCGCCGCACGTCGTGCTCATCGCGGAGCCAAGTGTCCCACAATGGCGAGTCGCGGGCGTACCTCTCGTCGTAGTAGAGGTCGTCCGAGAGGAGGCGGCGGTGGCGCTGGATCTCCTGGCGGCGCGCACGGTCGCTCTGCGGGACGGGCGGGATCCGCACGCGATCGGCCGACAGGTGCCAGTTATTGGGGAGGTGGACGTCGCTCCGGGGCAGCGGCGTCCTCGTATCCCAATACCGGCGGCAGACGGCCGCCTCGATGTAGTGTCGGTCGCGCTCGCCGACGACCGTGGGCGCGACGGAGAACGCAGGCGGCGCGGGGGCCCGATGTGGTGGCGATGGTGATGCGGGCTCCTCCTTCTTCACCGAGCCGCGGCGGCGTCCCGACGAGGAACCAGCCTCGCGGTCGTGCTTGCCTTTGCGGCCATAGTTCCAGAGGCCCATGACTGCGAGCGGCCGGCCGACGAGTTTTGGGCTAGGGTTTAGGTTCGGTGCTGTCGAGTTTCGAGGAGGCCGTGGGGTAGCGTGGGGCAGTGTGGACGACGACCCGTCCACGCTTCCCACTTAAAGAAGGATGGCAACCTTTCGATGTGCGGATGACAAGTGGGGCCACCCGTTCATGCGCATTGATGTGGGCGGATGGGAGGTAGGTGGCCGCTTGCCACGCGGCCCCGGCGCGGACGAGGCGCGCGTTCGTTTGGTGTCCGTCGCGATCCAAAGCCGGCGCAAGTTTGCGCTTGAAATGGATCGGCCCGGGGACAAAACAGACAAGATGGTTCCGCGCCGTCGCGCACTGAGCCGTCTCGTTTGTCCATTTTACCTCAAACGGACGGGACGAGACAGAATAAAGTCGCACGGCAGAGTTAGCCTAACTGAACTGATGTTTTCGCTCCCCGCCCGATCTCTCGCTTTCCTCTCCCAACCCAACCAAACCACGGCAATGAGGACACGTCAAGTCTCATGACTCATCGTTCTACACGGCCTACTCGACTCGACCAAAAGTAGTACCCCTGGTCCCTCCTGTTTAATCAAAAAGTTAGATGCACGCGATCAAAGTGCTTTTTACGCTGACCAGCAACCCCATCCATCCTTCCTCACACTTATAACCATATTATTACTGAAAGTTTTTTTTATAGCCATATTATGACTCCTGTACGCGTAGATTTATTATGTTGGAAAAAAAGAGAATTTTGTGATGCAGATTTGCAGAATGGAGTGCGTAGGGATGCGGCCGATCCACTGGCCCAGCCTACTTCATTCGCTTCCAAAGATCACAATATTTGTGTAAAAAGTGATTCATAGTTTATGAGCTACCCCTTCAGACTGTCATGTCATGGTGACCCAATGCAAATGCATCCCTCTACTTGCATCCCCCAATGGAGGGAAACTTTGGCAAGTGGCAACACACGCTCTTTCTTCCTTTCCTTTTTCTTTTTTGAGGGTGGCAACAGACACGAAAATGAAATGAAAAAAAATCCCTTCCTTCCCCTGCACGATACCTAAATCAGTGCTACTCGGGCGTCAACCGTTGTTAGTCAGCAGCAGCCGGACTCTCGCATACGCCGGGCATGGAAACGTGACGGGGACACGAGACCAAAAGGAAACACGTAGTATAGACGGTTGTGAGAGCTGCAGAAAATTCCTATGGAAACTCGCCGCCAACTGCCGACAGCTACAAGTGGCAGACTATTCATCACGCAAACTTGGCCGTCAAGTCTATGCAGACAGTTGTAAACTTGCTTTACCCTGCACAAGGCTCCAAAAAAGCATCAAAAAACGTCATTGTGCGTGTGCATTTGCAAGGGTTTCCCCGCAACCATCCCATCTGTGCCTGTCAGGCAGCATGTTAATCGTGCATACGTGTTCCTCGTGTGGTGCAACTTCAACAAATTTGAACAGAGCGCCCAGTAATAAAAAGCAAATACGAACAGGAAATTCACCCGTTTGTGTATGCATTCTTTTACAGCGCCTGACAGCACCAAAACAAAAGCATGTGCTTTCACTACCGTGGGCCCTGGAAACAAATATGCTCATGATTCTCAAGCACATACTACATCATTGGTTTGTCGACAACGCATTCTAGTATCAACAGGAATACTAGTACTAGTACTCCTACTCAACAGCAGGCATGAAGAGACAACCATCTCCTCAAACGCAAAGTGGGGGTCCAGCAGGTAGTCGGTTCGGCTTTGAGGCCATTTCTAGCGTTTGTTTTGCACGGCCACCCAAGGAACATGGCCGTGCCATTAGGAAAAAACCCACCAAGTAGTGTGATGCCATTTTTCTACTTTGGCCAAGGCCTCCTTTCTGGACAACGCACCACTCAGACCAATACTACAGTATTATTTAGCTTGACTGACTCACCCGTCATCCAACCACTTCCACGCAAACCAAGCCAGCTATAAAACCGCGCGCCAGCTAAACGCCCCCATTCAACACCGACCAGCACCATCACTGCTTGGAAGGTTCAAATCTCCCAGCACTACTTGGTCTTGAAGGAAAGTGAGAGGCGAAAGCAGAGGAGTGACTTTGCCCCTAGCCCGCCGCCGGCCATGGCCTCCTACGACAAGGCCATGGAGTCGTACAAGAAGGCCGTCACCACGGCGGCCTCCCTCGCGGCGTCCGCGATGCTGGTGCGGGGCGTCGTCAACGAGCTGGTGCCGTACGAGGTGCGTGACCTGCTCTTCTCCGGCATGGGCTACCTTCGCTCGCACATGTCGTCCCAGCACACCATCATCATAGAGGAGACCGAGGGGTGGGCCAACAACCAGCTCTACGACGCCGCCCGGGCGTACCTTGCGACGCGGATCAACACCGACATGCAGCGCCTCCGGGTCAGCCGCGTCGACGAGACCAAGAGCATGATGTTCAGCATGGAGGAGGGCGAAGAGATGGCCGATGTCCATGAGGGCACCGAGTTCAAGTGGCGCCTTGTCTGCCGGGACAACTCCAGCGCCAGCAGCAGCAACGCCAACGGCCGTGGCGGCAGCGGCAATTTCAAGCTTGAGGTCCGGTCCTTCGAGATGAGCTTCCACAGGAAGCACAAGGACAAAGCACTTACCTCCTACCTCCCTCACATCCTCGCCGTGGCCAAGAAAATCAAAGAGCAGAACAGGACGCTCAAGATCTACATGAACGAAGGTGAGTCATGGTTTGCCATTGATCTCCACCACCCATCAACCTTCAGCACGCTTGCCATGGATCACAAGCTCAAGCAGTCAGTCATGGATGATCTCGAGAGGTTTGTCAAGAGAAAGGAATACTACAAGAAGATCGGCAAGGCGTGGAAACGAGGGTACCTGCTGTATGGCCCACCTGGGACTGGCAAGTCAAGCATGATTGCAGCAATGGCCAATTACCTCAAATTTGATGTATATGATCTTGAGCTCACTGAGGTCAACTGGAACTCAACACTTCGGAGGTTGCTCATCGGGATGACCAACCGGTCAATTCTTGTCATTGAGGACATCGACTGCACTGTCGAGCTGCAACAGCGGGAGGAAGGTCAGGAGGGCACCAAATCCAACCCTTCAGAGGACAAGGTTAGATAGACACTTGGAATGATACTTCCCTTGCATTGCTGAGTTCCTATTAGTTTTCTTTCCATTCTGATGTCCTATGTGCTATCTCCAACAGGTGACACTATCCGGGCTACTCAACTTCGTTGATGGGCTTTGGTCAACAAGTGGGGAGGAGAGGATAATTATCTTCACAACAAATTACAAAGAAAGGCTCGATCCTGCGCTTCTGCGCCCTGGCAGGATGGACATGCACATTCACATGGGGTACTGCTGCCCAGAGTCGTTTCGAATCTTGGCCTCCAACTACCACTCTATAGATCACCATGCCACATACCCGGAGATCGAAGAATTGATCAAGGAGGTCATGGTGACTCCAGCAGAGGTCGCAGAGGTGCTCATGAGGAATGAAGAGACGGACGTCGCACTTGAAGGTCTTATCCAGTTCCTCAAGAGAAAGAAAGATGGCGCTGGCAAACAGGAAAATGTGGACCAGGTAGCAAAGGAGGAAGAACAAGAGAAAGAGATGATGACAAAAAGTGATGTTCCAGACAATCAAGATCAGCAAGATGGGAGCAAAGAATGATGTGTATACAGTGCGAATATCGTACAATTAGTGCCAGGAACTTCGGGCAACAATGTATCATTTTGCTATAATAAGAGATCAATTTTGGTAACAATAAGATAATCTGGTATTGTGAACAGTTATACCATTTGAATGCATATTAACCCAGTTATGAAATGAGTATTGGTAGCTATTTCAATGCAGAAATACTGTTCAATATAAGCAGTCTACAAGATTCAAATAATCAATTTTGTCAAGACTCAAACCTAATGATTTTAAAGGAAACTTAGCATGTCTGGCTTCTAATAACACATTCCAAATCAGTCTTCAGTACAAGTGTTCACCCCATTTTCTTCTCGTAGGTCATACTCGACAATTAGACCAAGATTGTCAACAAACTTGTGATACACTTGGCACCCTGCGCACTGTGTGTGCAGTGCATGTTAGAAAATAATGAGCAGCATATCTCAGAAAATAAATGAGCATAGACATGGTCTTGTTTTAATATTAAAAAAGAGAGTGGTAGGCAGATAAGGTCCGTACTAATATAAGCAAAGCTGCTGGCTGTACAAATTAAGTAAATATAAACACACTGAACAATTTACCTGAAGAAAAACTGTTCCTCTTTCATAGGCCACCCTGTTTATCAAACGTTTTGTCCTTGCGTCACATTTATTACATGTAAACTGAACAAGCAAGCTTCTTCTAGGCAGCTTTATATCAAAACTAGCTTCCTGCGATATCACATAAGAAACGTAGGTTGTTTTAAAGCTATTCTAGTCAACCGGTTAATCCGCAGTATGATGCTTCAATTTCAGCGATAATAGGTAAATGGTGTAAAAAATGCAGAAATAATATTCAATCAAAAGTATCACCATTTCAAAATGACTCACCATCATCGAGAACAAGAGTTATTTCTGTTCATTTATTCCCACCAGTGTGACAACAAGTGTGTTCTCATACAATACAATTTAATGTTATATGATGGATGAATATTTACATCATTAAGCTTTCAGTCTACCCAATTCGTCAGCTATGGTTTGTGCAAACTTTTGAAAGGAACATTGCTGCACGAGTATTATGTGGGGGCTGGCATAATCCGCCATCTAAAAATGCCTAAAAGTACAAAACTGAAAGAATGGAAATACATCATCTATGATATGTTTAGCTTTCTATTTGAACTGGAATAGGATTGCACAAGCGTATTCAACCAGTGACCTCAACCGGTGCATAAAAGGAACTGCTGAAAAACCATGCCTCGTTCTAATAACCTGACAAGCTTAATGTTAATACTCCCTCCGGTCCTTTTTACTCTGCACATTGGATTTGCCGAAAATCAAATTTTGCTAAGTTTGACCAAATTTATATTAGAAATTATTAGCATCTATAATATGTAATAAATATAATATGAAAATACATTCCAAGAAGAATCTAATGATATTGGTGTTGTTATGTGAATGTCTATAATTTTTTGTATAAACTTGGTCAAAGTTGGATGAGATTGACTTCGGTCAAACCTAATATGCAGAGTAAAAAGGACCGGAGGGAGTACATTATGAACATCATACATCATTCAGAGTAGTGGTTCGCAAGGTATTGTACACTGCTTCCTCTTGTGACCAGTGAGTTACACATGGATGATGTTATATATCCCTGTGTTATGTGGTATTTCAGGTCCAAAGTCCTAGTAATTAGTTAACTAGTACTAGATATTTGCAGCAGCTAACTATAGTTCATATTGATGTTAAATCCACAACTGCAGAATCACTAACCATCATTAACTACTCCAATTTTCATTAACCACGCAGGCAGCA